>NC_037677.1:94464946-94659802 GCF_003255815.1 Theropithecus gelada
GGGGGGGGGGGGGGGTTTGGGTGGGAGGGGGGGGTTGGGGGGGTGAGTGTGAGAGGGGGTTGAGAGTGTGAGAGGGGGGTGAGTGAGAGTGAGTGTGAGGGGGGGTGAGTGAGAGTGAGTGTGGGGGGGTGAGTGTGAGAGGGGGTTGAGAGTGAGTGTGAGAGGGGGTGAGTGAGAGTGAGTGTGAGGGGGGTGAGTGAGAGTGAGTGTGGGGAGGGTGAGTGTGAGAGGGGGTGAGAGTGTGAGGGGGTGAGTGTGAGAAGGGGGTGAGAGTGAGGGAGTGAGTGAGAGTGAGGATGAGTGTGGGCACGAGTGAGGTGAGTGTGAGCGTAGAGTGTGTGAGAACAGGCAAGTGTGTGTGTGGAAATGAGCAGATGAGCGTGAGTACTTGTGGGAGTATGCATAGGTGAGGGGAGTGTGTAAGTGACCCTCGACCCCTCAGGTGGCTCCACCCAGGAGAGAACAAAAGGTTTGGTCTCTGAGGGGTCCTCATGCTGCGACCCCCTGAGACTGCAGGACCCACAGGAGCAGAAGCATCATCGGTGGGGTCTGGAGTTGGCCCAAAGGGTCCTCACCCGACAGCAGGGAACCGGCACCCTCTCTCCTGCCTTCTCTCCAGAGAAGCCTGACCCAGGGAGGAGGAAAAGTCCCTTCCGCTGAGTGGAGGCAGACCCAGGAGGCCTGCAGGGCTTGCAGATGGAGGCTTCAGCACAGGCCCATTTCTGTGGAGCCCAGAAGGGACCTGCACAGAGCTGCTGTGGCCTGGATGCACATGGGGGAAACTGGGTTGCGGATTACCCGAACAAAACCACAGGGCCCCGACCCAGTAGACCGGAGTCGCGTTCCACATCTGAGGCTCGTTAGCTGTGAGGCCCGAGGTCTTGGTTTCTTCATCTAAAAGTTGTGGATAACAGCTCTGCCTCCCTCCCAGCATCGTTGTGGGAATTACATGAGAAACGCACATGGAGAGAGTTCAGGGGCAGCTCTGAGACCCCAAGTCCACAGCCCCTCCTCAAAATTCCTGGGAGTCAAATGTGTGCAGGAATTTACATATTTTTCCTTCAGATTTTGGAAAGGTAACACAGTGCACACACCGTTTATTACATAACACCCCCAGCAGGGATGGAGGCAGCACCCTGTAATTAAACACATTAATATTTCTGCAGTGAATTATATGAATATTCACCCTAAGTGGGATAAATAAAGCCTATAAATAGCTCAGATTAGCCCAGGACAGGTTTTGCTATCAATTGAATTTCCCACAAAACTTAAAAAATGGACTTGAAGTGTTCAGAGGGTTCTGGAATTCAGGGCTCTCGAGAAGGGATTTGGACTTAGGCCACCATCATCATGGCTGTTCTGGAGGCAGTGGCAGGCTTGCTACTGCTTCCAGATGCCTGGGAGCCTCTGCAGATAGCCCCTGCAGGCTTCCGGGTCTCCAGCCCTCACCATCAGCAAGCAGCCCTTGCCCATCTCTGCCCAACCAGGGCCCCTTTAGATGCTGTACCTCCAGCTAGCATCATCCCTGAGATGCCTGGGTCACACTCCACTGAAGCCTGGGCCGGCATGGAGTCAGGGAGAAAATGGGTGTGGCAGCTGGGGTTCTGCAGAGCTCTGATGGACACCTCTGGATTCAGTGAGAGAAATTTCTCAAGCTCCCAAGTTCCCGCCTTAGCTATCTAGAGGAGAAACTAGGTCTAGGGTGACTCTGTCCCCCTCTGTTTGACTTCTCACCTCCAGTTCCTCCTGTCCACCTCAGGCAGAATTTCCCAAAGTGTGCTTTGTGGGACTCTGGTCTCTATGAGGAGCCTGGAGAAAGGACTCTGTGATCATGTGAGCTTGGGAAAGATGGCACACTCACCCACCTCTTGGAGATTCCCCCTGGACATTGATCTATTAGAACGTCAAGAACTCCTGCAATGAATTACCTGTTTAATTTTATTTAACCCAGCCTTTCCCAAATGTTCCTTGGCCATGGAACCCCTTTTTGTAGACCACCTCGTAGCGCCCTGTGTAACTGGTGCTGTCCTTAGCAAGTTGCTGTCCTAAGGTGCTGATGTCTGGTCAGGCTCAGAGCTTTTCAGCCGGAGGTGTTAGGGCGCCTGTGCTGTTGGCCTCTCCCACTCTTCAGCCTCCTGGCTCCTGAGCTCAACAGGGATGCCCAGAAGAATAAACTAATTAAGGTAAAATGTGCAACAGCCATGCAGAGCCTTGTAGATCATAAATGGGAACGGCAAAATCAATGGCAGCCCTTCTGCAGGCAGAGGCCCAGAGGCCTGGGCGACAGGAGAGATGGGAGCCTGTGATTTAGGAAGAGCAAACGCTCTGGCAGCTGCAACCTGGGTAATTAGGTGTGTCAGGAAGACAGATAAACAGCGAGCTGTGCGGGTCGATGGCACAGGCAATAAACACCCAGCACTGGCCCCTGGCCCATGTCAGCATGCAGTCCTGCCTTCTGGCTCCTTGTAGCTGCACAAGAACTGCACTCTGCCCTGGGGTCCCTCATAAGAGGGTGGGGGCAGCTGTTTGGGAAGAGGTGAGGTGAGGAAGAGGAGCAGGAGAGAGGTATTCTCTTGAGTCCCCTGGGGAAAGACACGGAGAAGGTAGAGGCCTGGGAGAAACAGGGGGGCATCTGGGGCAGGGCAGGGGGCCCTTGAGTCACAGCCCCCATGAGAGGCAAGTCTGGGGATTCCCATTTCCACCTCGATTCTGGCATCTTGGCATTAAAGGAGCCTTGAAGGTCTCAGAGTCCAGTAGAACCACCATTTGCTGCCAGGAGGCCAGAGGGAGGGGTCTGTGGGTGAGGCTCAGGTGCCCACCATGCCCTGCAAGGGGCCAGGTGCTACACCAGATGCCGTGGGAGGCCAGGGGAAGTATGCCTTTGTCCCTGACTAGGGGCTTTTAGAGTCCACCCACAACACCAGGGACAGGTAAAGGAGATACCAGGAGACAGCCATGAAATGAATGATACTGCTATGTCTATAGCACTTGCCAGGTGCCAGGAAATTCACATATATTCACTCATTAACCCTCACCACAAACCTCAAGGTGGGTACTATTTTCATGATTCCTTTACACATGAAGTGCCTGGGGCATGAGAGAGAAGGGGAATTTCCTAAGATTCCATAGCTGGCAGAGCCCAGCAGGGCAGAATTGCACAGTATGTCGGGAAATGCCTTGAAATCAGGATGGAAGAGGTCGCTGTGATCAGGGAGGGCTTCATAAGGGAGGAGGCACCTGAACTGAGACTGAAGGGTCAGAGTAACAACAGCACTGCACTCTACAGTTTAGGCAGGATGGCAAGAAAAAGGCACAGAGGGGACATTGAGTTTGCCTGGAGAGGGGGGTTTGTGCAGGTGGAGGAGGAGAAGCATGGCAGGGTGGGGGAGACCCAGTACTGAAGGCAAAGGGGCCATTGGTGGCTTCTGATATGGGGAAAGTCAGGGGAATACAGTGTTTCTGGAAGATTAAGTTGGCAGGGGAGTGAAGGGTGAATGCGCTAGTGAGGGAGAAAATGCAACGAGTGGCCACTTTTGTAGGAGCTCAGGCTTGATCAGGATGGGGAGGAAGCACCGGTGCAGGAGGGGTTGGCTGAGTGTGGCCAGCAGAGTGAGGGAGCTGTCCAAAATGTGGAAACAGTGACCCAAGCAGGGATGCTGAGCTCGCTGGCGGTGAGCAGGAGCCTGGCTTCAGACAGTTTTGATTTAAAGTGACCACAGGGTGGCCAAGAGGTCACTGGCTATGAGGCATGACTCCTTACAGAGTAGTGAGTCTGGAGCTAGGGAGAAGGGAAAGGCCAGGCCATAAACAGGGTCGCTTGAGTCCCGGGGAGAAACCACATTTGGGACAGAGAAGGAGGCATCAGAAGACTAGAAAAGGGGAATGAGAGGGCACCTGGAGCCACTGGGAGCATGAGGTTGTGTCATAAAGGATTCTCCCTAAGGATCACTGGATTGGAATGCCTCCTCCCCAGGGGGCTTTCCCCACCTGGGAGATGGTCTGTCTCATGGTCTGGTATTGGTGGTAGAGAGAAGGGTGCGCAGGTTCTTGTGGCAAGACAGAGGCCTCAGCCTCCAACCTCATCCATCAGGCAAACAGCAGGGCTGGGGAGGTAGCGAGCAACATCGCTCCCTCTAGGTGGATCTTGGGCAACTCATGAACTTGTGTTTTTCTGATCTGTAAAATGGAATGAGAATGGCCACCTATTCATCAGGTTGTTGTGAGGGTTAAATTAGATAATGTACGTAAAGTGCTGAGAACAATACCTGGCACATGGTAAGTTAAATACATAGTAACAACACCATCACCATCACCACCATCATCCAGGAAATCACAGCACATGACCACAGCAGATCCTCAACTCAGGAGGCAACTGTGATGTTAAGTATAAAAGGCTTTATAAGACTTAGTCAATGGAAAACTAGCAAGACAGTGATGGCTCCAGGGGAAGAAAGAACACATTCAGTCAAAGGACATTTTCAAAGAGGAGCCCAGGCTGTGCTGGGTCCCTGATGTAAATGCTGACCCCAGCCTTCCTTCCCCCATCCCAAGGTGAAGAGGGAAACCCGATCAGCTCCCGCCAGGCACTTTGCCCACATCAGCTCCTTCAGTGCTCTCCGCAGCAGTGCCAGGAAGGTGGAGTCTTCATTTCACAGAGAGAAACTGGGGCTCAGAGGGTTAGGTCATTTGCCTAAGGTTGCACAGCTGTTGTGAGGTGGTCTGTCTGTTGCAGAGCCCCCTCTCATGTTATTAAAGAGCTGGGTCACTCATGGGAGGCAGTCCCAGATCCCAAGGGTCCTTGTTAGGACCATGGGAATGGCCTCTGGGGTCCCATGTTCTGTATTGTGCTGCTTTGGCCCATGCTGGGAGAGCTGCAAATCAGGACTTTGCATCCAAGTAAAATCTGGCTGGGGGATCAGGAGACCCTAGAATCCATTTTAGGACCTAGAGAATCCTAGGAAAAGAGGGTGGAGCCATAGGGCCATACATCTCAGACTTTGCTGGGTTCAGGAAGCTCCTGGAGATTAAATTCAGATTCTGGTTTCGGAGGTCTGTAGTGGGGCCTAAGAGTCTGCATTTTTAAGAGCGCCTAGCTGATTGCCATGCTTATGGCCCATGCGTCACACTTGGAGTAGTGAGGTGCAGAATATCTGGGTACAGTTGGAACTGGGACTAGGTGGAGGAGCTGCCCGACCAGGGGTGCTTCTCTCAAGATCAGTCAGCTCCTCTGCTGTGAAGGCAGAAGAGGCTGGAAGTACCACCCATCCAAACACCCTTCTCTTTATCGAGGTGACTGATGCTCCTTCTCCTCTCTAAGAAGTTACAAGAACCTCTGCTGAAGGCCTCTTTAAGTATGACACAGAGCCCCCCCACAAAAAAAGTGATAAATCCAAGTCCATAAAAATGAAAATGTTCCACATTACAACATCCACCAAGAGCAAAGACAAAAGAAAAAAAAGACAAACAAGGGAAAAGGATCTTCAACTTGTTCTATAGACAAAGGGCTAATTCCCTAATTTATAAAGAGCTGTTACAACTCAATAAGGAAAAGACCAATAATCAATACAAAAATAGGCAGAGGCTATGAGCAGACAAGAGATCCAAATATATAAAAATCTTCTCAGTCTCCTTCATTTTAACAAAAATGAAAATTAAAACTGTACTTAGATATCATTTTTTCCCCGTCAGATTAGCAAATACTGTAAAAATAGATGAAATATTGTGTTGGGGGTGTTGGAAAGTGCTTGCTTGCATATTTGGTTGATGGGAACGTCCTGAGCAGTGGCCCTAGGAAGGACAATTTGGCAGTGGCTATGAAAACTACACATGTATATTCATTTGAGGCAGTAATTCTATTTCTACGAACTCACAAACATGCCTGCAATTGTGGGAAATGGCATGTGGTACAAACTTACTCATTTGGTAGCATGCTTTGTAAGGGCGAAAGGCAAAAACCTGACTGCAAGTAATCTTTCATCAATAGAAGACCAATTAAATTAATGGCACAGTGGAGTACTATACAACCATAAAAAGAATGAGAAAGCTGTCTGCGTACTGCCATGAAATCAAATCCAAACTGCATTGTTAAATGAAAAGAGCAAAGAGTGGAACCATGAGTTGGGCGTGCTGTTTATGTAGGAAGGAGGGAGACACATAAATTATTTGAGCAGTACCCCACACATAGCAGATCTTCAATCATCATTTTGTGGAACTGAATGCATGAAAATACATGAAAATCCTGTAGGGGCTCACAGTTCACACTGAGCCATCTGCTACCCATGCTTCTGTTCGTTACCCCAGACCAGCCCATGTGGGTGGGAGTGCTCAGTGCTATTCAGTGAAGCAGCAGGGGTGAGCTAGTGTGTGATCCCCCAGGGGATGGGCTCTGACCAGGAGCTGCAGAACATCCTAGGTTCCTGGATATGGAGGTGAGGTTTTGGCACCTGCCTCTTGTCCCCCTGCGTCCTACACACTCTCCTACCTGGTTTCCCTGAGTAGTGTTGCCTGAGATGCTACTCAGTGGCTTGTATTTTTCCAGGCTGGTGAAGCCATAAGCTGGTTTCCTGGCCCAGGCCGTCCTGGGATGGTGGTCAGTCTTCCTCCTTCTCCTTTCCCTTACCCACTTGCCAATTCTCAGCCCTTGACCCAGGCCCACTGGGCCCCTCATCTGCATGGTGTTATACTGCGGTCCTTTTCTCTTTGCTCCCATGGTCTCTCCTTCCCACAGGCCAGGAGGAAGGCCTGTGGACCTCTGCCCATGACACTTTGAGTGGCTCTGGCTTTGTTCAGAGCCACAGGACTAAAACGGCTATTGTGTGGAGTGCTTATTAAGTCCTGGGCACTGTAATAAGTGCTTTCATTCACTATCTCAGGTGTTCATTCAAAAATATGTATTTAATGCTTACTAAGTGACAGGCACTCCTTTGGATCTGGACTATGGCAGTGAACAAGACACTCCCATGGAACTAAGACCCTAGTAGGAGAGATGGACAACAAACAAAAAATCGCTTATTTTCAGATAGTGGTCAGTACTGTGAAGGAAAATAAAGCCAGTTAAGTGCACAGAGGGTAATGGGGTTACAATTTTAGATAAGGGGCTCAGGAAAGATCTCACTGGAGGAGGGGCCTGAATGAAGGAGTGAGCCTGGAGAACATCAGTGGGAAAAGCGTTTCAGGTAGAGGGAACAGCAAGTACGAAGGCCTCAGGTGGGAAGGCAGTGAGTAAGAGGAAGAGTGGAGGAAAGAAGATCGGAAAGGCAACCCGGGTCACATAGGAGGGGTGCTGTAGGCGATGGGAAGGGCTTTGGGTATAGTCTATGGAGCCACTGGCGGGAATTGAGCTTAAGAAGTTGGTGTGATTTTAGACGAGGGAGTTGAGGCTGAGAGAGGTCAAGTAACCTGTCCAAGGTCACACAGTAAATAAGGGGCAGACCCCAGGTTTGTACAGAATGACGCCCCCAGGATGTTGTTGGAATGCAGGGTGCTCGCCCTCTTCCAGGAACTCCAATGCTACCATCCCAAAGGCTGGCCAAGGGAGGAGAGAGGGACCATGCTTCCACAGGTTGCTCCAACACCCTGGCACATGCCATGGGCACAGCCAAATGCCATGGGCATGCCTGGGCTGGTTGGGGGCCCCTGGAGAGTGGGCAGGGTGGCAATGGCTGAGTGCCATGCCAGCTGGGCCCAAGGAAGTGCTGACACGGCACAATGTCCCTGCTCCACACCCTGCCCACTGCTGATGAGTCAATGGGATCACTCAACTGAAAAATGAACTCAAACCCACAGACATCCCTGAAACCCATAGAAGGTGGCCAGCACTGAGGCTGCTGGGCACTGTTGCCTTACCCCCCACCCCAGGGGCCGGCTCCGGCCTCTCCCAGTGCACACTTATGCCCTCGATCTCAGGAGCCCAGGGCCTTTCTGGTGCCTCCACTGCGCCTGCCTTTCTTGACTTCCCTCAGTTGGCAAACCCTCTCTCAGGCCCAACAACTCACGCCTGCCTGTTCTTCCTGGGATTTATTTATCAAATTTTAACTTAGCTCTTAGGATGTGTAATGTCTGACTGGGGCTGAAGGGGGCCACAACATGAACGATACAAGGTTTTGCCTTCAAGGAGCTTACAGTACAGGCAGGGCATTGGGAGAGGGGACTCAGATACCCAGAGAAACGCAAGGCTGTGTTGAGGATAGAGTGTAAACTTCATGAGGGCAGGATTTTTGTGTTTTATTCACTGAAGCATCCTCAGTCCCTAGAATAGTAAGTGCTCAGTAAATATTTGTCCAATGGATGAATGCATTAATAAATGAGTAGGGTTGTTGTGAGGCTGAGCATGAAACCAGCGTGATTCTGAGGTAGTGGCCTCCCACCTTGGTGTATGGGGAATTGCCTGGAGGTCTTTACCATCTGGTGACTGCGTCCCACTCCTAGAGGTTCTGATGGGATTGACTGGAGTGCCGCTTAGCTGGGATTGTTGAAAGCTCCCCAGGTGACCCTGATGTGCAGCCTGGGCAGGGAACCAGGGCTCTGGGATTCACAATGCAGCACTCTAAGAGCGTGGGAGGGGCTGCTGCTTCAGAGACACCTGGTGGCTGCCACAGCAGGTGCTCTGTGCTTGGTGAATAGGGGATGGTCTGTCCCCTTCCTCTGGCATCTGCTTGCTGAGCCCACACTTCCACAGTTCTCCTTGCTCCAGCTTCCCAGCCTCTGGGAGACTTCCTGGGGACTCACCCCTTCTGCAGGCATCCCTTGACACTGCTCCCTTTCTGACCTTGTCCCAATTAAAGAGTTGATCAGCCCATCAATTAATTGTGTCCTAATCCAATCTTGGCTTGGCTGGAGAGAGGGCAGTAAATCCAGCTGCATAATCATGCCCTGATATTTGTGTAGGGATAATTACTATCTCTCAGGCCTCACTTGGTGGCAAGATGAGATGAAAACCCATAAAACACCACTCAGGGCTGTGGCTCATTGTTTCTTGGCTGCATGAGGCTGGCTGCCAGCCAGACAGCACTGCCTGCCCCTGCCCCTGGCATGACCCCTAACCTCTTCCCCTCCCATTCATGCAACTGCAGGACTCAACATCAGGGGCAGTCTAGGGGCTGGATCCTGGCTTGGGCTCAACAACCAAAAACGGTAAAGTTGTGGCTCAGGGGAAAGCCAGTGTATATGTGTCAGGGTGGGGAGTGGAGCACAAGGAAGGTGGTCCTCATAGCCAGGCAGTTACCGGCCTCCAGGAGGTTGGGAGGTCCAGGATGATGACTGCTCAAGTCTGAACCACAGAGCTTCATCCAAAGCAGACCCGAAAGAGGGCTGCCTTCTGGAGGAGCCCACTGCATATTCAGCCTGGCCCCACAGGGACACAGGGCCCTACATCCCTCACAGTGTCCCTCATCTCGGGACACTGTGGCCTGGGACTTCCACAGAGATGTTACAGCCCCACAGGCCTGGGCTGAGATCCTGAGATCTGAGCCTGAGAAAATGCAAGCATCAGGGGTGGGAAACCACCTTGATCTGCTGCCACAAGGGCACAGCCCCCAAATCAGGAGACACTGAGCAAGCACTGCAAGCTAGGCTCTCCAAGAGGCAGTGAGGACACAGGGTTGAGGAAAGCCGTAGAGCATCTTTATTAAGAGGATGGATCTGGAGTCAGACTCCTGGGTTTGAATCCTGGGACTTACAAGCTGCGTGGCCTTGGGCAAGTCAGGTAACCTCTTTGTGCCTCAGTTTCCTCAATTGTACAGTGGCATTTACCAGTACTGAGGTGTGTGAGGCCTAAATGAGATAATTAATGTAAATGCTTATATCAGGGTCTGACACACAATAGGTGCTACTTAAGTATTAACTGTTATTATTGTCACTGTCATTTAGCCTTCTGGGCATCAATTTCCCTCATCCATTCCTTAGCACGCAGGACCTTGTTACTTAAAGTGTGGTCTCTGACCCAGAGGCATCGTCATCATAGCCTGGGAGCGGGTCAGAAGTGCAGGGTCTCGGCCCCACCCAGACCTGCTGAATCAGTCTGCGTTTGCACAAGACCTCTAGGGAATTCGGATGCACACTTCAGTTCGAGAAGCTCCTGCAAGAAAAGGCTCCATGAACTCAAGGTCTCTCTTCTATACAGTTGTATTCTCAGCACCTCTAGGCTGGCATAGTGTAGGTGCTTGGCAAGAATTTGGGGAGAGGGGTGAGGAGGGCTCACATTAGGAGGTGGTGGTGGGGATACTCAGTCTGAGGGAGAGCCTTGGTCTCTGCTCACCCTGTCCATCTCCAGGCCCAGAGTTCAGGAGATGAGACCTACAGGCTCAGACGCAAGAGAAGTCGTTCTGGGACCCAGAGAGGTCCTGCGGCAGCAGGGGGCAGTGCCTAAGGGGACGATGACAGTTGCCTGAGAAAGGGCCAGGGTTCCCACGGCCCTCCCCAAGTTGGTGCTGGGAGGGAGAAGATGGGAAGCAGGAAAAGACCTGGGCCCCAGCCCTTACCCGAGAAGGCGTTATTGGTGTTGAGGAAGTAGATCTCCTCCCGGCCGTCGCCGTCGATGTCGCAGGCTGTGACCCCAATGGCGTTCCCCTGCCGGTCCCGCAGCGCGTAGTAGGGTGAGCTGCGCTCGTCGACCGCGATGTTCACCAGCCGTTTCTGGGCCCGGTCGTACTTCAGAACCAGGTTGGGGCCATTGTACCTGGAGGAGGAATGGGGAGGGGATGCTGGAGAGGAGCCGCTGGGCCCACCCAGTCCCATCCGACCAGTACAATGGGTTGGGAGTCCTCCCGGACACGCTATGAGGCAAGTCAGCCCCAGAGTGTTCCTGGGGAACCCAGCCAGCCTTGCCTCACGGAGCCCTGAGTGTTGGATGAGTGTCCCTGAATCAGATTTGGGCTCGGGTGCAGTGAGAGTCAGCAGGGGCCATGTGGGACACCATATAAGCAGCTGGGTGGTGGAGGGAAGTGGGAACCACGGACAGACCTTTCCCACAGGCTCCACTGAGGAAAACAAAGAACTTCCTGATGCTCATCTTGCCCATTTCAATGCAAAAGGCACTTTCACATTTATGATCTCATTAATTTAAATTTAACAATCAAGAGAGGTAGGCATGTATTAGTAACCCGTTTTGCGGATGAGGCAACCGATGAGGTTTATCAGGGAAACTGAGGCTCAGAGAGGCTGAATGCCCTTTCCAAGGTAACACAGCCTAGGAAGTGTCAGGTGCTGGGAGTTGAACCAAGGCCCTTTCTATCCAGAGTCCCGAGTCCCTGTGTGAATGAGCCCTGGAGGAGCAGGAGGCTTTGATGTTGAGGTTTGAACAACTCTCCTGACAAAGTCACCGCATTTAAACAGAGGGATGAAATTAGCCTCTCAGTTGGGAGAACACGAACATGTCTAAAGTTATTAGACAGACATGCTGGATCTTTTTCTAAGAACTCAAGACAAAAGGTTAAAAGCCATCACTACTTATCTCTCCTCTGTCTCACTCTCCTGCGCCTGCAACTCCCTCCTCGCTGTACTGAAGCCCAGGCACGTTCTTGCCTCAGGGACTTTGCACTTGCTGTTCTCTGCCTAGGATGCTGTTCCTCCAGACATCCACACCGCTGGCTCCCGCCTTCATCTCCCTTAAACCTTTGCCCCCCTGTTCCTTCTCAGTGAGGCCTTGCCTGCACACGCTCCAAAAATTAGCAACCACCCCCACCACTGCAACACCACCCTGTTCTCTATCTCTCACTAATGCTCTCTTCTCAGAGCTCTGACCAACAGCTGACAATTCCATATTCTCATTTATCTCTTCCTTCTCTGTCTGGTCCCATTAGAATGTCAGCTCCATGAAGGCAGAACTTCTTGTCTGTTTTGTTCCCCAGTGCCTAGAACCATGCCTAGCATTCAACAGGTGCTCAATAAATATTTATTGGCTAATTGAATGAATGAAAGCTCTGAGCTCATGTCTGAATCATAAAAACTCAGGTGTCCCATGGTCGATTTCTTTGCATCACCCTCCCATATGGAGAAAACAAGGGCCCTGCAGGAAGTCAGCATGCCCAGGGTCACACCCCAGGCAGCACAGAAATGAATGTCTGAGGCCTCTTCCTGCCCGCTGGGAGCACCAGCTTGCCAGGTTCTCCCAAAGAATGGAACAGACCTCATCCACAGGGTCCCCCACCTCTTCCTACGTTTCAGCCTGAATGTGCACATTCAGAGGGAAATGCAGACACTGGCTCCGGAGGGCCCCCAGCTGGGAACACCCAAGGAGGGCAGGAAGAGCTCTCCAAGGTCTTTGAGAGAAATCACCTCTTTCTTTCCTGAAACAAATCCAGTCTGGCCCGCTGCACCATCCCAAGATGCAGAAGCCAGCGAGGTTTAGGGGATGCTGAGCAGCTGGCTGGGCGCCTTCTGGCCCCCACAGGGTGTGAAAGGAGAGATGGAGCTCCTGGGGGCTGAGTCAGCACCCGGTGATGGGAGGTCGCGCCTTAGACACCTTGACGAAGAGCGTCTGAGGGCTGCATGTCCAGGGTGCAGCATGACCTGTGGAGATGTGTCTAGCCAAGGGCCAGGGGAGACAAGCACTTGGGTTCCAGAACTGTCAGCAGCTGGCTCCAGTGCTCGGGGACAGGAAGTGCCTGTGAGGGCTGAACACGAGTCTTGCAAGCCTTGGGGTCTTCTGCTTTTCCATCACTACTGCACCTTGTAAGACTGCTGTATTTGCGGAGTGCTTGGCCTTGTTAAAAGCACCCTCACATGCACGGTCTCCCTTGAGCCCCACACCGTCTCAGAAGGAAGGTAGGCAAAGCATTTTTCCAGAAAAGGAAACTGAAGTGAGGTCCAAGTTTACACAACTTGTTAGTGGCAGCGCTGGGCCTCTGTGTCTTCAGGGTCCAAACCCCAAGTTCTTTCCGTACTGCCTATGATGCCAGCACTCTCAGGCTTGTTCATTTTTCCCCCTGGCTGCCTCCCACAAAGTAGTGCCCCTGAGAAATGCCTGAGAATTTCATGGAGATGTAGCTGGCGAAGATTACCGTAGTCTTACATTTCAATAGCACTTTACACTTTACAAAGCACTTTCTCATCCTTGGGCTCATTTACTTCTTAAAGTTCCTAGCTCTGCCAGAGATGAGGTTGGTGGCCTTGGGCTGGTCAGTTCTCTCTAGGCTCTGCATTTCTCTTCTGTGAAATGCAAGAGTTGGACAAAATCTGAGGGTCATGACATGTGTGGTAAAAAGCAGCCCCGGGGGCCCGCTGCTCCGTTCAACTAGAGCATCTGTGTGTTAATGCATTTTGTTTTATGCATCACATTCCACAATACGTTGTTTGAACAAGGGATTCCAGAGCTGGAGTTTAAAAGCCCCTGGACTCTGTGGGTTGTGAGTCTCACTAACCTTATGAGATGATCAGAGCAGGCGCCCCCTGTCCCAGGCTGTGGCTGAGAAGCCACCACATAAACCCAGCACTGACACCCTTCCTCTGTGCCCCTGCCCCTTGGGTCTCCTAGAATGTCTTCACCACCCCCTGAAGCCAGCTCCCAGTGCGAGGTGAGGGATCAAGGCCTCCTCACATGTTGGAGTCCAGTCCTTCTGCCCTGAATCTGGAGTAGCTGGGGTACACACAAGGTCCCTGCACCATGGTAGTAACCCCGGAAAGGCAGTTGGCCCTGGCTCTCTCTTCTTTAAAGGATTTTGAGTGCCAGTTCCAGCGGTGAGGTTGCTAGGCTGGGTCAAATTCTTCGATCTGTTACAGAGTGAGCACACGCCACAAAGGCTTCCCTAAACCTATGTGGTAGCTTGGGATGCATCCTGACACTCTGCCCCTCATCTCCCCCAGCCCCCACTGCCTCCCAGGACTACAGATACAAAACCAGACCAACAGCTCCTAGGTTGGGTTCTTGGCACCCCATGGTGCAAGGCCAGGGTAGTGCCTGGAGTTGCCACTCCCTCCTTTCACCCAGGCTGCTCTCTGCTGAGTCTGCTGGACCAACACTCAGAGCCTCTCACAATCCCCCAAGAAAACCAGGAGAACCAGCCTTCTTCCCTCCCCCACTTCTTCTTGAGGCTGACGCTCCTGTTTGCTTCCTCACCATCCTCTGAGTGTGCTCTGCCCTTTCCAGCTCCTGTGGTTTTGCTCAGCTGCAGCGGTCCCCTCCCACAGGGAATGCTCTTCCCACCTTCTCAGCCTCCCACGAAGCCTGCCCCGACTGCCCCTGCTGGATGTGACCTTCTCTTCTCTGGAAACCCACAGCATTTTGCACCTTGGTTATTGCTGTGCGGCCAGAATTGTTTGTGTTCCAACATCACTTTCCTCATTAAAACATGCTTCTTGAGCTCAGGAAGCATGTGGAGTGGATGCATCTCTGCATTTGCTGTGCCTGGAGCAATGCTTGGCACAGAGTAGGTGCTTAACAAATGTCTATTTGATGCAAGAACGAGTGAATCAGTGGGTGAATGAATGAACGAATAAAAATAATCATGGGTAGCATTAGCAGAGCAGCCACTGCGTGCCGAGAGTTATGCTAAGTGCTTTGTACCCACTGTCTCATTCCATCCTCACAACGATCCTAGGACATGGGTCTTATTAACACCCCATTTCACGACGTGGAGACTGAGGTTCAGAGGTTAGATGACTTGCCCACTGTCACGCTGCTGGCAGTCCCCACGCTGACGAGCCTGAGAAGCTGGGTGTGAGCTATGTGGGCTTACACACTTTCTCTGACACCTGTCAGAGACTTTTGGGCACTTTTATAAATTCTGAAGACTTCGAAGCTCAGTTAAATGGAGCCAGGAAGTGGAGCAAAGTCCCATGTTTTGAAGCAGCTATGGCTTCCCAAACGATGGGCCAGTAGGCAGGGGTGACGGGCTCAGTGGAACTGTAAAATCTGCTTGAGAGACGCCATCAAAGGCACAACCGACCCGTGCTGTGAGAACCATCCCATTTTGGTGCCAGTTCACTGGGACAGTACCACTGTGGGGACAGCAGGGTCCTGGGTTTTGCCGAGAGCAGCCTGGGGGTGGGGTCCTGGCCCTGCCACCTCCTGGCTCTGACCCCAAGCTTGTCCCTCGGTTCTTCTAAGCTTTGGCTTCTGCATCTGGAAAGGGGGCTGCTGCATACCTCGCAGGATGGCTGTGAGGATGAGGTGCCAGAGTGTGTGTGACAACACTTTGTAAACTGTGAGGAGTTACACAATCAGAAGTTCTTATCATTATTTAGAAAAACAACAAACCCGGGGCACAATCTCTCACTCTCCAGTGATCATGTTGATATTTCCAAACACACTCCAGCATTTCTTGTCCCCAAATATCCCACCCTCGGCAGCTCATCCTCTGCAGGTATATTTCTTTATTCCCATGTAAAACCAAACTTCTCTCTCCACTTTCCTGCTGCCTATTTGCCCCACCCCCATCCACCTTCCTACCCCAATTCTGACACAGCTTTTCCTGCTACTGTCATGGGTAGCACCCCACCCACATCTCGGGGTGCCCTTTTCTGTCCTCATGCCCCTCGGCCTCTCAGGTATCTGGCATAGTTGTTGCTCTCTCTGCCTTTTCCCCACCGCTGTCTTCTGAAAGCACTCTCCCCTCTAGGCCGAGGAGGCCACCCTCCTCTGTTTCCTGCTCTCTCTCTGGCTTCCTCTCCTTTCCCCACCATAATTCCTTCTTCCTCTCCCTTCCCTTTTAATGTTGGAGTCCCCAGGCCAGGTCCTGGGCCTTCTCTTCTTTCTCTCCCCTTTCACTAGGGGATAACGTTATTCCCCTGACTGACAATTCCAAATTTATACCTCCAACCCAAATCCCTAGTCCCAGGTCAAATGCATATCTCTGACTGGCTACCTGACATCATCCTTTGGATGTCCACTGCTACCTCTAATAGAACATGTTCAAAGTGGACCACTCCACCCCTCCCTCCCACAAAGGAACACCCAAGTACTAAGGCCAGGAACCTGCGTCAGCCTTGGCTTTCCCTCCCCTCTGTCTTCGCCTTTCATCAATAGGCCCATCCTGTCGTTTCTACTTCCAAAAATGTTTCACAAATCCTTTCTCTTCTTTCCTCCGCCACTGCCACCATCTCTGGGCAGACACCATTCTCTGTTTCCTCACTTGACTCTCCCCTAATTTAATTCCCCTACACTGTAGCCAGGGCCATCTTTTTTACTGCATAAATCAGATCATAGCTAAAACCCTTTGGTGGCTTCCCATTGTATGGGAATGAAACCCAGACCTGTGATCACTCCTGGCCTCACAGTCCGCTTGGTCTGCTCCCCTACCTCATTGGCTTCCTTCCGCCACAGGGTCTCCTTTCAGCTCCTTGAATTCTGGCAGGTGCTTCCCAACCCAGCGCCCTCTTGCGGAATTGCTCCTGCCACCCAGCACACTCCTTCTCATCCTTCGGCTTCCTCTTCAGAGGCTCCTCAGAGAGATCTCCCTCACTGGTATTCTTATCACTGCATTCAGCACTTATTCCTGTTTCTTCACTTATTTATTGCCTGTCTCTTCCAGTAAACTATAAGCTTCCTGAGTTAAAGACTGTGTCTGTTTTCTTCATTCCTGTCTCCCCATCATCCAGTCCATAGTGAGCACTCAATAAACCACCGCAGAGCGAATGGAAGAGACGAAGCCCGTGGAAGGTATAAAGAGCTGAACAAAAGTTTGATTGGGCCGCCAATCTCTTGTTTGGTCTTTGACTCTACACTTTCATCAGTTCCCAAAATATTAATACATGTACAAACATAGTCATGAAAAAGAGCTTTCAGCACCAACAATTGGTGTCCTGGGTAAGGGGGAGAGAAAACAACAAATGCTGTAGTTATGGAGGATTAACTTCTTTTCTGCTTAGAATCATTGATCTATGTGAAAAAAATCACTTAGGGAGTCACATAAGGGGAAGCCAGATAGAAGGATGTGAGCACCTATTGTATACCAGCTACTGTGCTAAGTAATTTACATATGACATTCCATTTTATATACATAGAAACATTTTTTAGATTTGAAAGATACAGAAAATACGCTATCTATTTGAAAATTAACAGAGAAATTGTTTTCATTAATTTTTTTTTCCATTAAAAAGTGAAAAAAAAGGCTGGGCATGGTAGCTCATGCCTGTAATCCCAGCACTTTAGGAGGCTGAGGTGGGAGGATCCCTTGAGCCCAGGAGGTTCAGACCAGCCTGGGCAACATAGTGATACCTATCTCTACAAAAAAATAAAATAAAAAATTTAGCTGGGTGTGGTGGTGCATTCCTGTAGTCCCAGTTACTCAGGAGGCTGAGGTGGGAGGACTGCTTGAGCACAGGAGGTCGAGACTGTGGTGAGCTGTGATCATGCCACTGCACTCCAGCCTGGGCAACAGAGCAAGATGCTGTCTTTAAAAAAAAAAGTGAAAAGAATATATCTATTCAGTAGTATAGTCAAGATAGAGAGTCAGGGCAGAAAGAAGAGACAGATGTACGAATATACAAAGAGTGCAAGACCGAGACCAGAGACACATGGAATATACAAAAATGGAAATGAGGAAATATACAAAAAGGGAAAATGAAGCCGATAAGCAGAGATAAAATGATATCAGAGCATACCCAAAACCTTTTAAGTAAACATAGATACAGAGATAAAGACACCTACCCATATAAAGGGAGCCCCATGAAAAAGGGCATCTGCATATCTACAAAGAAAAATGGAGAGAGCCCTAGAAAGTCTCAAAGTCACGGACACATCAACAGGACTCTGAGATATGATCACAGAGAAATAATGTCATCTTGTGGCCATTTGGGGCATTTCCTCTAAACGTTTTTAAAGATGTGTTGCATTTTCACAACTATGGGCACAAAGGAGTATTTTATTGTTGGTCACTTTGATATTCTCATTTTATAGATACACAAAGTTTCTGAGAAAAGTGACTTTCTAAAGTCAAACAGCTAGTCATTAGATAAAATAAATGGAAAGACAAACTTATCCCTTAGTCTAAAGCAGGGATCAGCAAACTATGGCCTGTGGGCCAAATCTGGCCTGCTCCCATTTTTGTAAATACGGTTTTATTGGAACACAGACATACTCATTCACTTATGTATTATCTATGGCTGCTTTTGCTAAATATTGAAGGTGATTAATCGCAATAGAGATTGTATGGCCAAAAGCTGAAAATACTTTCCATTTGGCGCTTTACCGAAAAAGATTGCCAACCCCTGGTCTCCAGGATTGTCAGCCTTATATTATGAGTATATTATAAGTTTTAAATGATCATTATAATAACTTAACAAAAAATTAGAATAAGGTTTAGTAAAAATTAATTTGGGTTCAGTACTTGGGAATACATAGTTTCCTGAAGCAAGTATTTCAGGGAGAGTGAAGGTTAAATGTAGGAAAGATTTTAGGTCTTAGGATGGCGACTGTAAGGCGAGATAACCTTTGGGGGAAAAAGAAACTGAGAAGAGTTACTTAAGGGCCAGGCACAGTGGCTCACGCCTGTACTTCCAGCACTTTGGGAAGCCGAGGTGGGTGGATCACGTGAGGTCAGGAATTCAAGACCAGCCTGGCCAACATGGTGAAACCCCATCTCTACTAAAAGAAAATACAAAAATTATCTGGGCGAGGTGGTGCACACCCTGTAATCCCAGCTACTTAGGAGGCTGAGGCAGAGGAATCGCTTGAACCCATGAGTTAGAGGTTGCACGTAAGCCAAGATCACTCCATTGCTCCCCAGCCTGGGTAACAAGAGTGAAACTCCATCTAAAAAATAATAATAAAAGAGTTGCTTAAGATGATAATAGTGTTCTCTAAATAGAGATTTAATCCAAGGCTAAGAAATGAGCAAAAGCATTTGTGCTCTAAGTGAGGGGGTAGAAAGGATGTGGTGGATGGTCTCTTAAAATGGCCACCATCATTTCCTTTCTTCTCTGTATGCATGTGTTACTCCACTCATCAAGACGTGGAGTCTATTTCTCCTCCCCCTAAATTTGGGCTGGCTTTGTGATTTGCCTTGATTGGCAGAATATGGTGGAAGTGATGTTGGAGCAGTTCTGAGCCTAGCCTGTAAGGGACCTAGCAGCTTCCACTTAGTCTCTGGAGGAAGCCAGGTACCAGATACAAAATTTGGCTACCTTGAGACCACCATGCACTGAAATCAAAGCTAGCTCCATGGAGAGGTCATGTGAAAGAGCACCAAGGCATCTGATTTGTGAGCAAGGACTTCTCAAACTTTCTAGCCTAGCTCATCAACAGCTGAATGCAGCTAAGTGAGTGACACCAGCTAATGTCACATGGAGCAGAAGAACCACCCAGATGAGCCCTTTCCAAATTCCTGATTGACAGAATTGTGAAAAATAATAAATTGTTTTTAAGCCCCTAAGTTTTTGGAAAAGAAAGTAGATAATGATGACCTATCATCTCAGACCTAAGGAGAGGAAAAATTTATCCCTGGCAAGTAGGAAAAAGGATTATTCCTAAATCAGTGGAATTCTCTAGGATGGCTATTTGAATTCACAGTAGACAGGTCTCCCCAAGGGAGGCCTGGACTGGTTGTGTTGGTACTTGGATCTCAGGATATGGGAAGGACTGTGCAGAGCCTAAGAGTGGAAGAGTAATAAGAATACAGGGATCCCAGAAACTCCTGTTTTTCTACTCCTCCTTCTCTTTCTTCTTTCCTTTCTAACCATATCTAAATGTTTCCCATTTTGAATGCACACTCTTAAGAATAGATCATTTCTTTGGAAATGTGTGTAATGCTCTTTTTTTTGTTCCTTTTTACACATTTATTCTTTGAAAGCCATTTAAGTTAAATAGGACCAGAAAACATATGGGAAGACATTCAAACAGGAGATTCACAGATTGTATCCTGGAATAGGATATATCCAGAGGCCAAATATTAGTTTAAAGGAATGGAGACTTTGGTAATGGGAAGGTTCTGGGCATGATGAGAAATCTGGGGCAGGGTTCCGCTAGGCAATAAATTGGGTAAGGTTGGAAAAATAACAATAACAAAATCAGATTTGATCCTGATTTAGGAGCTGGCCAGAGTGGAGAAGACTCCACAAATAGAGTGCTCTACTGAAGAAGGTAACTTTAAGAAAAAAGAGAAAAACCTTTTGTCCTAAGGGGCAGATGGTTTTTCAAGAAAGGGATGGTTGGCACCAAAAGATCAGAATAATCTGCTGTGATGAGTGTCTGTGTTCTGTAAAAACTCCACTCAGACTGATTGATTTATGCCTTGTTCTTAAAAAGATCTGTGCTCAGCATGTGCTCGATGTCCTTGGAATTTCTTATATTTTCATGAGCATAGAAGCACCCAGAAGGCAGGGACTATCCTATCCAGATCTATTCCCCATCATGCCTAGGCCAGTGCCAGGAAAGAGCAAGTGCTCAGTCATGTTTGCTGATGATGACAAAAACCATAACTCCATTCCTCAATGCATGTTTCTAGGAAAAGAGGAAGACAGAGAGTCAGGAATTCCCATAAACTGTCAAAGAAGGGATTCAGGTGACAGACGGAGGCTATGTTAATCAGGATTCTTTGGTTGCAAGTTAACTAACTGAGAAATGTATTGGCTTAGATGTCCGAACGCAGGAACAGCAAGAGTGCAGCTAGGCTTCAAGATGACTGGAACCAGGATGTGGTGAGCACTTCCTTTTCCTTCTTTCTCATTCTTTTCTCTGCCTATGGGCCTCATTCTCTCACACGATCCTCCTTCCCAAGACTTTAACTATGGCAGCACTCCCAGACTCACATCTCAGCTTTAGGACCAGAAGGGAAAGTGTGTTCTCTCTTCAGTTTGCATGTAAAAAACCCCAGAAAAGAGCACCGATTGGCTCAAGGTGGGTCACCTGTTCATCCCCAGAGGCAGGAGCTGGGAGCCTGTGGTTGGCAGCTTTCAACTAGTAGCAAGGCCAGTGAAAGTGGCGTCTTGGGATCCACCTATACAGATGCAGGAAGAGAAGTGCCAGAAAGGATAAGGATGTGGTTCTAGATAAGAGTGACTCATCTGGGTCTGCACATTCTGGAGACAAACCTATCAAGGCCTCCTGATGGAAGACAATAAACGCTTCCCTGGGACCAGCAAGTCACCGTGTCCTCTAGACATATCTCAAGGGCCCACTATTCCCCTCCAGAAGCCCCAGAAAGAGGTAAACACAGAAAGTGGAACAATGTTTGAGTCACTAGGTCCTAGAAATGATCTGATTCTTGACTTCCTGCCTGATCCTCAAGCCCTGTGTTCCAAGCCACAAAGCTGGACTCCAGAGAAGCAGGAGGACACTAAGAGTTGGCAGCGATGAGATCAGCAAGTGGATCCCAGAGTCTGGCCAGAGCTCACCCACTTGCTGTGGATTCAGGCAACTCACTAACTGCTTTGTCACAAAACACTTTAAATATCTATTCAAACTTTCTCTCCTTCATGCTATAACTACTCAGAAGCTTCTAGCTAAAAAGCTATTGGTCTTTGTTGCTCTTTCAGTTGAGGAGGTAGGCCAATTTAGGGACAGAACAGTGGGGGCAAGGAGCCAATGGATGCTTCACTCTTCTTTAAGAGTAAAAAGATAAGTCAGCCGTTGACTTCATTCCACCCTTCTGGGATCCTATTTCTAGGCAGGCACACCGCAAGGTACTGTGATGGACGCACATGGCATATGATGTAATTCTCTGCTCAGAGTCTCCAGCCTAGTATAGCAAATAAAGAGTGGTCCTAATCCCAAACTTTCAGAGGAAAGAGGGCCAAAAGTTGTAGGGGTAAAAGTTTTTTTTTTTTTTTTGAGACGGAGTCTCGCTGTGTCACCCAGGCTGGAGTGCAGTGGCGCGATCTCGGCTCACTGCAAGCTCCGCCTCCTGGGTTTACGCCATTCTCCTGCCTCAGCCTCCGAGTAGCTGGGACTACAGGCGCCCGCCACCACGCCCGGCTAGTTTTTTGTATTTTTTTAGTAGAGACGGGGTTTCACCATGTTAGCCAGGATGGTCTCGATCTCCTGACCTCGTGATCCACCCGCCTCGGCCTCCCAAAGTGCTGGGATTACAGGGTTGAGCCACCGCGCCCGGCCGTAAAAGTTTTAATAAAAGTTTGTCTGATCCGGAACTTGAAAGATATATAGGATTTTAGTAAGAAACATATCGGTCAGGCATTTATGAAATAAATAGTGTGAACAAGGAACAGAAAAATATGTTTAGGGAATAGGGGGTAGACTAGCTGGACAACATAGAAGTGTGTGTTGGACAGAAGTGAAAAATAGTGAAAAGCAAATTGGAAAAGTACACGTTCCGTGAAAGGGCTGTATATGCAAAGCATTCCCCAAATGTTAAAGGAGCCGAGAAATAAAAGAATGAGGTAGACAGATCCAGTTTGTTGGTAAAGGGTCTTTAATTGGGGGAACTTAAAGACAGAAGCGTGGTCTTGGTGTACTGGGCAACTAAGATTTTATATTTAAATATAAAAATATAAAACTAAGGTTTTATATTTTCTGGGCCAGGTATGGTGGCTCATGCCTGTAATCTCAACACTTTGGGAAGCCAAGTCGGGAGGATCGCTTGAGACCAGGAGTTTGAAATCAGCCTGGGCAACATAATGAGACCTCATCTCTAAAAAAAAATAAATAAAATAATAATTAAGAAATAAATGAAGATGATATTTGCTAAGAAATAGGGGCTACTGAAGGATTCCGTGCAGGGATTCCATGTACTGTTATGTCAAACACTGTTTCGGAGAGTATTGTCTGGTATGTGTGAAGGACTGGCCACAGAAGAAAATTGAAATGATAGTGCAGAATAATGGCAATTGGATTCCATGGCATTCCCTGAATTATTGCAAAAAACTCTTCTGAGCTAATGTGATTAGGTTTCTGTTCCTTATAATAAGTAAATGACTCTTAAGACAAAATAGTGTCAAAAAAGCACAGAAATCAAGAAGGCAAGGGTTAAAATAAGAGGGGTAGCCAACAGTGTCAGATGCTTTTAAGGGTCAAAAAGAACAAGGAGTGGAAAGAGCAAGTGTATTTGGCAATTTGGAAGCCACTAATGACTTTCAAGAAAGCTGTTTCCTTAGAGAGGAGAGGAGAGGAGAGGAGAGCTAGACTGAGGGTGCATGGGAGTGGATGGGGCCACAGTGTGGGTGGGTCATTGAGGACAAAATGTGCTCAGAAAGTCCTAAGATATGTGCTGGGGAACACGTGGTTAAGCAAGGGTTTCACCAAGCTCTGGGGCCTGTGCATGTTTGTGAGCAAGAGGAAAAGACCTAGGAGAGGCAGTTGATGTTGCGGGCATCTAGGCAGGGTGTGCAGTAGGTCGGGAGAACAGAGTGTCATGTACCAGCCGACGGGTTGGGCCTGGAATTAAGAGGAAAGGAAGCCAGGATGGGCAAGAAGAGAGGATGAGGTGGAAGAGAGCAACTAGACGGTAATACCCTGTATTAGTCCATTCTCACGCTGCTATAAAGAACTGCCCGCAACTGGGTAATTTACAAAGGAAAGAGATTTAATTGAAGTTCCACATGGCTGCGGAGGCCTCAGGAAACTTACAATCATGGGGGAAGGGGAAACAAACACTTCGTTCTTCACATGGCATCAGGAGAGACAAGTGCCGAATACAGGGGGAAAAGCCCCTTCTAAAACTATCAGATCTCGTGAGAACTCGTTCGCTATCATAAAGACAGCATGGGGGTAACTACCCCCAACATGATTCAATTCCCTTCCACAACACGTGGAGATTATGGGAACTGCAATTCAAGATAAGATTTGGGTGGGGACACAGCCAAACCATATCACACCCAGAGAGCTTGTTGAAGGAGAAGCTAGATTAGCAAGTGAGAGACTTACACATGACCACTTGCCATGGTAAACAGGGCCTGCAGGATCAGCCACCTCAGAGGGGGAAGTCAGGCCAACTCAAGGAATGTAAGCTGCTGCGAACAGGTGCTGGGACCCTGGTCCCACAGAGAAGAGAGACCCTGCACCAGGAGAGGAGCGATCTGTGCAGAGAGTCCTGGGCAGAGCCAGGCAGCCAAATTGGACAAGAGGGCACAGACAGAGGTGGAACACAGGCAGGGCTGCCTTCCCCCAACCCTAGGGAGTGGCGTGGTAAAGGTGGTAGAAGCATCTGCTCTCCAGAATGAGGTGAGTTCTGTGGGGGTAGCACAGAGTGGCGGAGAGAGCCCTGGACTTGAAGTCAGACATAAAGGCTGAGAGGCAGCATCGCTCCATGGTGAGGCACTCAGCTGGGCAGTCAGACCGTCTGAGGGCAGATTCCTGCTCTGCAACTCTCTAGCTGTGTGGGTGCTCCTGGACAAGCCACCTAACCTGTCCAAGCCTCAGTTTCCTCATGTGTAAAGTGAGGATGCCGAGATCAGCTCCCAGGCCATAGGGCTGTGCAGAGGATTAGCATAATATCTATAAAGTAGTGAATACAGGGCTTGGCACAGAGCAAATGCTCAGTAAACACTGGTTAATATGTCTGTATTTTTCTCCTTATATACTCAGTGTCTGACACATAATGGGAGCTCGAAAAATATTTTTGAAAGAATGAATTATTATTATTACCTGTGTAGCTTGAGCACAGAAGACTCTGAGCTCCATGGAGTTCTGGACTATATTTTATTCTTCCAGCCCTTAACACAATGTTTGATGGAGGAACCTGCATATATTCACTAAGATTCAGTTTCCTCATCTATAAAGTGGGGCTAACAATATTTGTCCTACCCCAAGGTCAAACGAGATAATATATGTAAACCATGACACAGCTATTGGTTTTGCATGTATGCATATGCATACACACACACACACATGTACACACACACACACACACACACACACAGAGTGTATGGCTATTATCTGTAGCAGAGGCAGCTGCCTGGGCCCCGGGGAGCCCTAGGTCTTCTACCCAATTTGACAGGAGCTGAATGATAGGCCCATTGAGCTGCAGAAATGCCCCGTTAAAGGAGAAGATGGGAATTTGTTGAGGATCTAGTCAGCTGGCAGCTTTGTGGTTTTCTCCAGCGGGGAGGACGTCTGGGGCTGAGCACAGGACTAGAGATGTGCAGGAGGCTGCTGTAAGCAAGAGTGGCCTGAAGTCTGGGTTGGACAGGCAAACAGACACAGGTCACTAGACACAGGTCATGGGCCCTGTCGGGGCAGAGAGCAGACAGGACTTGCCTGGTGAAGGGCAGGGTTATCATATAAAGATAGACCAGGTGAGCTCTTGCTGGTCACTGCTCATGGGGGAATGGATGAGAAAACAGAAAGGCCATTTTCAGATCAGAAAAGGCCTATTCTGCTAGCCCAGGGCTCTGTCCGACCAGACAGAAAGGTAGGCCTGGAATTAAGAGGAAAGGAAGTCAAGATGGGCAAGAAGATAGGACAACGTGGAAGACAGTGACTAGACAGTGACACCCAGAGACCTTGGCCTTCTCATAGGTACGTAACTGGCGAGGTTCTCAGCTGAGAGAAGGGTGTGAAGTCACGGCTTGAGGAAGGAGAAGTTGGAACAGCAACTGAGAAGCTGGCTGGGGGGCCAGGTGATTCTGCCCGGGTGACTGCCTCCTCTTCATGATAGTGAAATTCCCCCACAATGACTATCTGCTTGGAATTTTTAATATAAGTCACTGAGTGCCCTGTATCTGTCAAGACAAATGGGCCATGTGGTGTTGCACCCTTTGCTCACCTGCATCTCCACCTCCTCTGTCCATACCTTATGCATATACTGTTCTGCCTGCTGGATCTATTCCCTACTGTGGGTATCCCATCCCAATGGCAAAATCAAGACAACAAAATCCTTCTAGTTGTCTCTTTCCTGCTGCAGCTAGTGGGGGTAGGACCGGCTGTGTCTTGAGAAATAACGGTTGGAGGAAGCAGCAAAAGCCTTCTAGTTGCTATGGAGTGTTAACTGATGAGTTAAACTCTTCATTTTGATTTGAAGAAAATAGTTCTAGAAGAGATTCTTGCTTTAAAAAATATATAACGCTGCCATGTACTAAAAGCGGTCATTCAGAGGGGTCTTTGTTGCAGGCTGCCTTGAATTTCCTCAGCCAAGCATTGACACTGATCAGAATCTGGATGTTGGAGCAAATGTGCCTTAAAGTTTAGGGATAGAAAATGTTGTGTGTTAAGTACTAATGAGAAAGTGCCAAATTGTACCTAGACATTTATTTCTTTGAAGTGCTTGCTATATAAAAATTACCTACCTGACTGCCAGTTAAGACAAACAGTGATTTTAATTACAAATGAAAGGTACATGACTACAATCTAAGATACTAGGTAAGCACACATTTTATGGTTTGATTCATCCATCTAGAACAAAGCCCCTGCTAGAGCTGTGCCTCCCACCTGCAGGAAAAGAATAGCAAAAGTGGATTCTTGCTACTCAAAGTGTGGAGTGGGGACTGGTGGTGCCAGCACTATTGGGGAGCATGTCAAAAAGTGTGAAATTTTGGGCCCCACCCCAGATCTCTGAATCAGAATCTGCATTTTAAAAAGGTGCCCGAGGATTCACACGCACATTAATGTTTCAGAAGGGCTGGCCTGGATCAGCCCGACTCAAAAAATAGCCTGTAGACCACCTACAATGAAAACATCCAGAGAGCTTGTTAAAAATGCAAATTCTATGCTGGGCTTGGTGGCCCACACCTATAATTCTAGGACTTTGGGAGGCTGAGGCGAGTGGATTACCTGAGGCCAGGAGTTTGAGACCAGCCTGGTCAACATGGCGAAACCCCGTCTCTACTGAAAATATAAAAACTAGCGAGGCGTGGTGGTTGGCGCCTGTAATCCCAGTTACTCGGGAGGCTGAGGCAGAAGAATCGCTTGAACCTGGGAGGTGGAGGTTGCAGTGAGCCAAGATCATGCCATTGCACTCCAACCTGGGAGAAAAGAGTGAAATTCCATCTCAAAAATAAAAAATGCAAATTTTAGAGCGCTACCCAGACCTACTGATTACAATTGCTAGAAGTGGAGTCCAGGAATCACCATTCCAAACAAACCCCCAGGTGGTTTTTATGTTCATCAAAATGTGAGACCCATCCCTGGTCCTTCCAATCTCATCAGGATCCATTAAGGACCAGTTGACACATGGTGCTTTGAGTCTAGTACAGAAAAGACTTGGATAAATCTTGTTTCTGCCATTTAGGAGTTTATAATATCATTACAGTTGAACAGGTAGAGAACAAGCTATGGTGTGAATACCTAGAAGGACTATATTATTGATTAATTCACAATTCACAATGCATTTGATTCTCCCTTCCACACCTGTGAATATACGTCCTCCCTGAGGATGGAGAGTAACCAACATGCTGCCTCCATCCTTCCCAGTTCTGGAGCTGAGTAGATTCCCATTCCCAGGAACCATTCATTCTCTTAAGCCCATGCCTCTGCCACTCTAGTATCCTGCTTAGGGCAGACAGGAAGCCAGCGATTTTATTTCATTAGCTTCTTCCTATAAGCCCTCCCCCTTCCTCCTTGCACCTGCCACCCCTTCCAAGGACCAGTCGGCCCATCCCTCTGCAGCTCTGCCCAAGTTCAGCTCCCAAGACACAGGTCAGAAAGGGGTCAGATCAAACCTAGGCATCTGCAAGCGCTCAGTCCTTTGGGATGGCACTACCTTTCTTCTTTTCCTTTTGATATGTGCATTTGGTCCCTTCAGAAAGAGAGTGGCATGCACCATCACACTCTCTTTTAGAGATAAGAGAAACCAGCCAGCATCTTTTGAAATTCAGTGTACGACAAGCAGAGATGCAACAAGGTGTGATAGCAGCCCGGCTGGAGGTCTCTGTTGATTCATAGCCTTGATAAATGGCCAGGAGGCCAGCAGGCCCTCAACGGAGGTCCCTTAGAGGAACAGCGTCTGTGTTGGTCTAACCCAGCCTGACCTTGGAACTCAAAACACAGAACTAAAAAGGGACAAAGCATTCCTTCCATCCTCATGGCGTCGTCGTCTGCGTCTATAGTTGCATAGCACATTGATGGCTTAATCCTCTCTGCAATCCAGTGGGGTCATTATTTATTTCCCCCACCTTTCAATGAGAAACTAAAGCCCGAGGTCAGTCATATGCCCAAGTCACACCACTGGAAAATGTAGGGCTGGGCTTTGAACTCGGTTCCCTGATTCCAAATTCTAGTTTCTTTTTACCCAACCATAATGTGTTATTTTCATCCTATTCATGAGCTAACGTATTATTTCAGCTAGACCAGGGATTCCTTTTGGCAAAGCTTGCTCTAAATTATACCAGTGAGTGCAGAACTAGCATGTGATACCCCCTCGGCAGGTGTGATGGCCAAAAAGAAGAGTTACTGCTTCTTTACTTTACGACTCTGGCAAATTCTCGGGAGGTGTAGCTGAAAAATCAATGCCAGATGGCTGTCGTGGAGAAGTCTCTACAGTCGAGCTGCCGTGGCGTCGCCCTGGGAGGAACATCTTTGCAGCTGAGGAGCGTGGCAAGTCTCTGCGGAACCCCAGACCACACAAGCCTCCTGGTCTCTCTGTGGCAGCACATTCCTACTAATTTGGTTCAGCTCCACTTTACTGGAGAAGGCTAATATTGAAGTAAAATGAGGGAAGAGGATATGCAGCAAGAATAGTATCTAGGAGGCATGATTGCTCATCTTGAGAGGACCCCCCAGACCTGGATGTAGATGGTGATAAAGTGGGACAGTGACAGCACAAATAAACCTCCTGTCCTCAATGTCATTAGACTCCACAGATAAATGCAGACCTGTTGTCAGAAATGCCAATCTGAGCATTACAAATAACTGACTCGACGTTGTGATTGCTGGAGCTGGGGTTCAGGAGGAAAGAGGAAGCCTGAGTAGTGACCCGGATTCTGCCCTTTGAAGGGTCTTGAAAGAGCAGAGAGGATTCCTGCCAGATCCCGCTTACCTACATGCAGGAATGAGGAGGGCATCATGAACGCATTCTTCCAAGGACTCTGACACATGCCCTAGGCCTTCATCTTTGTGTGAAATAAATGCCATATATAGCGCGTGAGCTGGGGCCATGTTGGGGCAATGACCCGGGTATTAGTCTCCTGGGGCTGCCATAACAAAGTGCCGCAAATGCTGGCTCAAACAGAAACCTATCTTGTCACAGTTCTGGGGGCTAGAAGTCTGAAATCAAGGTATTAACAAGGTCACACTCCCTTCAGAGGCTCAGAGAGAAGACGTTCCTTGTCTTTTCTACAATCTGGGGGCTGCAGGCATTGCTTGGCTTATGGCTGCATCGCTTCAAGATAAACTCTTCTCAGGATCTTGACCTTCATCATGTCTTTTGCCATAAAAGCTACTGTTCACAGGTTCCAAGGATTAGGACATGGACATAGCTCTTTGGGGGACCACCATTCAACCACTACATCCTCTCTGGGTTGACACCTATTTTCCCATAAAACCTAACAGTTAGGATAATAATAATAGCAGCTAGGGAGTGTACTAGATGCTTCATATGCAACTCACTTAATCTTCCCAACAACTCTGCAAGGACAATGTTTGTATTTTCTTTCACAAAGAGAACACAAAAGCTCTGAAGTCTACCCTCCTTCATCTTCACCAGAGGTTTTGGGTCTGTGTCCTGTGGAGTTCAAGGGTTTCTCAGAGAGTCCTCAAGAACCCTGAGTGGAAGAGAGGGAGAAAGAGATGGGCTCTGGGCCCCTAAACCCCTTCAGTCCAGTTGTTCCACTTGGATCTGATTTCTGTGTTAGGATACTGCATAAGATTTTCTTTTTGTTTCAAAGGGTTACACTGAGAAAATAAAGTCTTAAAACCACCCCTCTACACCGCACTGCTTAGCAATGCTTGGGCAGGAGCCCAGGTTAAGAAGCCCCGTCTCTAGAGTCAGACACACCTGGCCCCAAACCTCTTCTCTATTCTTTCCTTATTCTGTGTCCTTGGGCAAGTTAACCTAACCTCTCTGAGTATCACGCTTCTCATCTGTGTAACAGAAATAATAATAGTAACTATATAAAAAGGTTCTTGTGAGAATCAAATGAGATAATGCACCTATGCTTAAAAAGTGCTCAAGAATGAATAACTATCATTTTCACTCCCATATTCATTGTCTTGTGCATGCCTCTACTGACCAGTTCTCTTATATTCAATCTGGGATGTCATGAAAGTTAAAGTGTTTATCCAGAACAGGCAACTCCGGCTGTGTTTCTCTCGCTAGACCTTCCAGAGGAGATAGCTGGTAGCCCCAGGGTGATGACATGCTCTTCTTGGCTCATATAGGAGGACACTGTTATCCACACTGTGCCCAAGGGATCCACATCATATGCATGGGTGCACGGTGAGGAATTCAAGGTGTAGTCATTGCCTCAGACAGGAGTCCCAAAGAGGCCATGATGATTAAACTTGCAAAGGTTGAGCCCCACAGGGAGGTGTGGGTCTTTCTTGATATCTTTGATAATCACACAGATTTACTTATTGATATCTGTGGGCTTCTACATGACCTTGTAATAAGCAACTGATGCTTCAGTGGCCAAGCACAACTCACCATAAAGGCCATGTAAGAAGAAAAGGGAACCACACCCACTTCTGTTAAAGGCCTATGATTACAGTTGCTTCCAGATTGGATGAAACATGTGACTTCCAGGAGGCAAGTTGACTGACACCAGGTTCTTCCATATATTCCAAAACAGCTGCTTAAAGCACAGGTTCTGATAGAATTTTAGAATGCATCCTAATGTCAGCTTAGCACGTATTGACTGCTTACTGCCTGCCAGGCACGGGGCTAAGCACTTTATATGCATGTTCTCATGTTCTCCCAAATGAACCTGTTATCCCTTTTTACAGATGAGGCGTAAGAGCTCAAGTGACTTCCCAAAGGTCACTGAGTTATAAAGTGACAGTGCACGGTTCAGACTGGGATTTGCATGAGCCCCTGGCGGCTGTGCTCTCAATCCGGCACATGCTTGTACTCTAGGGTCAGTGTTCTTGAGGAAGAATTTGCACTGCCTGCTGTTGGGCATCTTTATTTTGGAAAGGATCTTATCCTTTTCATTAAAAATAAACTGTATATGCAGTAACAGTGATGATTTAGCAAAGTAAAACAAAACAGAGAACCCACCACTAGCACCCACAAAATACAAACAAATGAACAAAAAATATCTTTGGGCTGATCCTCTTTTAAATCACTGAAATCTACAACTGTAGGTTCTCAAAAGGAACAAACACTAACACAGACCCAGACAGTTTCCCTCAAGGCACAGCACTTTGCTGGGGTCACAAAAATGATCTCAGAGGTGTCAGGGGCAGGGAGAACTCTCTGGAAAGTACACACTGAGAAGCAGAGCACTTTTTTTTTTTTTTTTTTTTATTGAGACAGAGTCTTTCTCTGTCAGCCAGGCTGGAGTACAGTGGTGTGATCTCGGCACCCTGCAACCTCAGCCTCCTGGGCTCAAGTGATCCTCCCACCTCAGCCTCCCAGGTATTTGGGACTTCAGTCACATGCCACCACATCTGGCTAATACTTGTATTTTTTTTTGGAAGAGATAGGGTCTCACTGTATTGCCCAGGCTGCTCTTGAGTTCCTGGGCTCAGTGATCCTTCCACCTTGGCCTGCCAAAGTGTTGGGATTATAGGTGTGGACCACTGTGCCCAGCTGGGGTACTTATGTTAAGAGAAGAGGGCCTCTCTTTGGGGAGGAGAGGGCAATGCTTTAAAAAGACATTGGGACAAGGATGTGTCTGGCATTGGCAGTCTCTCTGGAGGGGGTAATGGTAGACTTCTTAGAATAAGGAGGGAGAGGTAACAGAATTGAGGTGCAGAGGTGGTCGGTGCAGAAAGGGAATGAGTGATGATAAAAGCCGCGTGCTTTTGTTGTGGCCCAGAGGAGGTGGGCCGGGGACAGCACCAACAACATCAGCAACATCAGTGACAGGAGCAGTCCAAGCTGATGTTTATTGAGGGCTTACTATGAGCCATGTGCACTGTAGCTGAATGATCTCATCCAATCCTCACGCTCTGTAAGGCAAGGCATGGCCCATTATGATCTCCATTTTACTAATGAGAAAACCAAGGCTCAGCAAGGTTAGGGAATTTGCCTGCAGCTGCACAGCTGGAAAGTAGCAGAGCCCAATTCAAACCCAGCCCCATAGGATCCTAGAGCTCACATTCTTTTTTTTTTTTTTTTGAGACGGAGTCTCGCTCTGTCGCGCAGGCTCAGCTCACTGCAAGCTCCGCCTCCCGGGTTTACGCCATTCTCCTGCCTCAGCCTCCTGAGTAGCTGGGACCACAGGCGCCCGCCACCTCGCCCAGCTAGTTTTTTTTTGTACTTTTTAGTAGAGACGGGGTTTCACCGTGTTCGCCAGGATGGTCTCGATCTCCTGACCTCGTGATCCGCCCATCTCGGCCTCCCAAAGTGCTGGGATTACAGGCTTGAGCCACCGCGCCCGGCCTGAGCTCACATTCTTAACACAGTTTTCTTCTTGCCTTTCACCTGGCCGTTCCCTGCCTTCAGTCTTCTGAAAGTAGACACGTTTGTGATGCAGTGTATCAAAAATGCAGGGACTGTCCCCTGGCATTGTCTGTGTATCATACTGGAATGCAATGGACCCTCCACCCCTAGGAGGCTAGGATTAAAATGCATGAAATATCAAAGACACACTGAATGGGGAGTTGGCGAAGGAGATGGTGGGTGAGGGACTTGGAAACAGAAAACGGCAGTGACAATCTTTAACACATATCATAACTTATGTGATGTGGCTTTGAATTTGGGGGAGCTCCTCCTCCAACCAATACCAGCAGGGCTGCACAGGGGAAAGTCTCTTCCTTCTTTCTTTTAAAGCTTCCTCTAGCCTTTGCCAGGGTCTTGTAAGCAGGATACCCCACATCTCGTTTGCTGGCTCTAGGTCTCTTCTTTGGCCTCTCGAACCTGATGCCTTCTCTACTGAGGTTAATAGGAGTTTGTTAACCTCAGTAGAGAAGGCATCAGGTTCCCAATAGAGTCACGCAGGGTAAAAGGGTAGTCCCACAGTAACCTCCTGTCTCCCTCAGCCCCAGGGCTCCTTAGGTGAAGGAATCAGTCTAAAAACAGCACTGGGCATTCGCAATAGAGTCACGCAGGGTAAAAGGGTAGTCCCACAGTAACCTCCTAGCTCCCTCAGCCCCAGGGCTCCTTAGGTGAAGGAATCAGTCTAAAAACAGCACTGGGCATTCCCAATAGAGTCATGCAGGGTAAAAGGGTAGTCCCACAGTAACCTCCTGGCTCCCTCAGCCCCAGGGCTCCTTAGGTGAAGGAATCAGTCTAAAAACAGCACTGGGCATTCGGTGCATTCTCAGGCTGGGGGAGAGGGAGGGTGCATCACATGACAATTGGCAAAAGAAAGGGACAATGTCATCTCTCTCAAAGATACCTCAGTGCATTTAATGGAGAAGCAGTGGGGAATGTTAGAAATTAGTCACCCTTTGAAGAAAGCGGCCTTCTCTCACGGCCCTGATCCATACCCTACGCTTGTAGGGTATAAATCTCCTTGTAGAGCTAGTGAATCTCCTTGAGTTTTTGTTTTTTAACCAACAGACTTTATTTTTTAGAGCAGGAAGGACAGACATTTCCCACATTCCCACCCATCGTTGACATCCCCTACCAGAGTGGTTAATTTGTTATAATGATGACCCCACATTGACACATCATTGAGTCCATAGAGAATATTAGGGTTCACTATTGGTTTTGTACTTTTTAGGGGTTTTGGAGCACACCCTTTCTTACTTGATAGGAAAAGGAAGGGATGACTGGCTGGAGGCCACCCAGCAGGGTTATAAAGGCCACAGCCAATATTAGTCCTTAACCCCTGATTAGCTCACATACGCCTTCTTTGCCAGAAAATACAACCACTTGCTCTCCCAGGGGCCGAAGAGAATCCACCAGGATGAAACTAATGGGGATAAATTTCACAGGTCCTAAAAAATAAGGTCCACTCTCTATCCCTGCTGCTTTAAAGCCATCTGCTTGGTGGTTTATTCTCATCCCAGAAGACAATGAGACAGACAAGACATGGGCACTCTGGAAATCTGAGTGCTACCGGTTCAGGTGTTGGGCCTGCAGGAGCAGCGAGTGTGAAAGAGCTCCTGGCCATTATGAGACTCTGTGGGACAAGCCAGTCTTTGGAGTTAGACCTGGTTCAAGTAACAGGTCTGTGAGTTACCAGTAATAGGTAAATGATATGATAAGTATCACATACTCATGTGGGTCAGGGGTCCCCATGACCCCCCCCCCCCCAGACACAGTGATTCACTGGGAGGACACGAAAGTCTGCATAGAATCATACTCCTGGCCAAGATTATTAAAGTAAAAAAATAGCAAGAAAAATAAGCAAAGGGAAAAGGCATGTGGGGTGAAGTCTGAAGGTCACCAGGCACAAGCTTCCAAGAGTCTGCTACAGGGTAAACATATCTGATAGCAACAACTTAAGCACAACTTAGAATCACCGTGTGACACATGCACCTGAATGTGTGCCCCAAGCTAGGGAATCTGGGAGTGCCCAACTGGAATATTCATTCCTTGTCTATAAGGAATATCTGAGCCCCTGGCTCATCCCACGGAACATGGGCTGTACAGGGGTTTGAGGCCCTGAGTTTTGGGTTGGATGAAGGTGGCCAGGTGGAGGCTGTTAAGGGGAGGGTGTTAAGTAAAAGTGCTATATAAAGTGCATGCTGTTTGCAAGGTGTGCGGTTTTACTGCCTGGCCCGCCGCCACTGGGCCATGTGGTTATACTGTTCAGCTCACCACCACCGGACCATAGGTAAGGCAGACATGTGGTCCAGCCCACTGCCACTGGACTCTCTCCTCTGTATGTAAGCCCCTAATAAAACCCTATGTTTCATTTGCTGGCTCTAGATCTCTTCTTCAGCTTCTTGAACCTGGTGCCTTCCCTACTGAGGTTAATAGGGGTTTGGCACAAAATCCTTCCCTAATAGTCACACAGACAGCATTTAATTCCCCCAGCAACGAGTTGTGACAACATGTGTGAAATGTTGTCTACCAGGAAGGCTCATTAGAGACTCAGTGCCCAGGGTTTTTACTGGGGACTGGCCCCATAGGCACACTCTGCCTAGCATGTACTAAAATTACTGTCTCCCAGAAGGAAAACAGGTGTTCAGAATGAACCACATTGTATGGATAAACAGTTTAAGTACAGTGAGCCCCTGGCATCTGTTCTAGGGATGGTAGGAATGCTCCCAAAGTTCCCAGACATCAGCCAAAGGGCAACCTTGCAAGCAGGTCTTTCTGGGGATAGCGGTCCCAGCCCCAGGGACAGCAGTTCCAGCCCTGCTATAACTGTTTTCTGCACAGCCTCCTTCATTGTTTGGCAATAGTATTAATAGATTAATAGTATTAATAGATACTCAATAAATTGTAGCACCTCTTGTTGGCAGCATCACATATTTGTATCTTTTCTCTACAGCAAGGAGAGACCATCATATAAACACCAGCCCCCTCCAAGTCAAACTGGAAACCTCCTTGGAAAAAAAAGCCTCCATACATACATATGCATGTGTGTATATATAGCACATGTTTCCATGATGGCCTCTCTGTACACACACGTGTGTATCTATGATAAATTAACTGCTTACATAATAAATCTTTTCCTCTCCAAATGTCGAATCATTATTCTTCCATCTCTGGTCTTGGTTTGCCTTTTACAATTCTGATTAGCATGCCCTCCTAGTCTTTAGCTGAGTGATTAATAAAAAAGGGTTCAACAGGGCAGGATCCTGGACAGAGCCTTTCTTCCAGCTCTAGAATCCACCTTTGGGGCATAATTCTGGCTAAGAGAATGATCATCTGGCTTATGGGTCAACATATTCAATGTAAAATGTGTAGGGAGACTGTTAACTGCTTCGCTAAAACAAAAATAAACTATGTCCACAGCATCCTGCCAATTTACCAGCCAAATGCCTCCTTGCAAGGAAACAAGGGTAGTGTATACAGATTATTCTTAGGCAGCCAGTGTTAGCTCCTGATCCCCGCACTATGTCCTAAAAATGTATAAGCCATTTGTTTGAACTCACTGTTCTTTAATTTTCAGATCCACTCTTTTTTTCTTCATGTTTGAAATATAATTTGACTGTTCTCTTCCCTGGTTGCTCCATTTTCCAGGACCATTGTGTCATTATGTGCAACCGGTCTTGTAATTTTTTTTTTTAATTTTAGCAATACTAGCCTGAGAATGGTCTTGTAATTTTATCTCAGATGGCCATGTGTGAGCTTCACATGCCTTAGGCTGGAATTCCCTTAGTAGGTTATTGGTTACACCTGCTTGAAGACCCCACCCCCAACCCTATGGAGAAGATGAAAGTCAACAGAAGTTGTAACTTCTATCTTCTTTCTCTCACTTAGCAACATGATATTCCATCCCCAAACAACCTAGCTATCCTCTTTCTCTTCCTTTGTTACTTCCAAGAAGTATAACAACACTGCACCCCAGGACATCATTACTTAGGGGGGAAAATGTCATGAAAAGCTCACCAAAATTACAGAGGGTTCATTATCCTATTCTGTCTATTTTGTATATGTTTAAAACTTTTTAACATTTTTTTTTTCAAAAATCAACCAAAATATGTGAGCTATATTAGAAAACACAAATTATGGGTCTGGATCTTGGGTCAGAGTGAAAGGAGGGGAGAGACTCAGCATGTGAACAGGGAGGGGACCGAGCAAGACATAGGATCTTGGAGAAATTAACTTTTATAGGGCCTTATAACCCTAAGCCCCAAGCCTCAAATACACCGTTTCCTAGTTCTTCCTCCTCTTAGGGTGGTGATGGCTAAGGAAGATAATTCCGGCCTCAATTTAAGCAAAGACTTCTAATGTTCTATGCATTGACTGGATGCAGTGGCTCGTGCTTATAAAACCCCAGCAGTCTGGGAGGCCAAGGTGGGAGGATTGCTTGCAGCTAGGAGTTCAAGACCAATGCTCCATGCATTGATCTCACTTCTTCCTCTAGGATAAGCACCTACTTCAGGCTAGCGTCTAATTTTAACAGTAACTGGTGAGTTTCTATGTGTACTTGGTGCTTGTGTCTCCTTTATGTCTGCTGTCTTTTTTAGAGGTGTCTTTTTTAGAACACAGATCCCAGAAGACAGTTTCCATGTCTTTAACTTCTTCAGAAAACCGTGGAACATCACTGTGCTCAGAAGCCCAGCAAATCCCCGTTCTCAGATGTGCAGCCTCTGTGCTCGCGGTTTTCCTTCTTCATCCAGTGCCTGTCTGTGCATAGGTCTCGGGTCATGAGGGTTGGGGCTGTCTGCCAGTTTCTAAGTCAACACCCCAGGCAGAAAAAAGGGAGGGAGAAGGTGAGCAGATCTGAAGCAGCCTTCCTGAATAAGACTTACAGGGATGAGATCACAGCCAACTACCTCGAAGTTTCTGATCCACAGAAAACAGGACACTCTGCGTCAGTAAGAAACACCCAGAACCATTTTTCAAAACCAGCAGCTGTAAAGGAATTAACGCAGATCACCATCTAGTGCGCACGCAGCCTTATTCCTCCCTTGAAGAGCTTCACAGTCATTATTAAAGAACACATTTCAGAACATAATATTATTAGGCTATTGATTGTTGTTTGTTTCGATGTTTAATTCAGTAACAACTCGAGTTGTGGAGAGCTTTAAATGAAACAGATGCTCTGAATACCGGCAGAAACATTCCAATTTTCCACTGGGTTTCACAAGGAGCTTTGGCAATGCTGTGGGGACCAGGGCGACTGGTGCCATGAGGTTCTTATAGGTGGGGAATTCAGGGGCCGCTGCTCAGCAAGGCTCTGCGGTCTCTCGGTACAGAAAATAGAAAAGGCGGAGAGTTCCACATGAATCCAAACAACATCCGCTCTCTCTGTCACCACGCATTAAATGATCCAGGACTGAAATTCAATACACACCCCAGGCACTCTTGCAGAACGGTACCTGTGCATCTTGGTGGCATCAACATCCCAGGAGGAAAAGAATAGCAAAAAAAAAAAAAAAAAAACCTTATTCTCTGAACATCCATGGAGATAAAAGAGACTGCACTGAGAAACCCAGTCCTAGCTGGGATGATGAGACTAAAGGTTCCAAAAGTACGGCCAGGCCACACGACAGCAGCTCCTCCTCTCCCCCATAGATGGTTGGCTAGCAGGACCCGAAAGGTGTGTCCAAAATCTAGGCACAAGCAAAGCACGAGGCCAGACTTAGATGCAGCCTGGCTCCAGTGTCCTTGGGTCCTTTGTCGTCATTTCCTGTCCAGTGCACCCCTAAAACCTTGCTTAGAACTGGCATCCCCACCCTCCCTGCTTGGTGCTTGTGTCGTCTTTGTTTTGATGCCCTCTTCTTTTTCCTGGACTGGTAGCTCTCAAAGTGTGGTCTCTGACCAGGAGCACCGGCATCCCCTGGGGGCTTGTTAAAAATGTACATTTCTTGGGCCCCACGCCAGACTTCTAGAGTCAGAAACCCTGAGGATGAGGCCCAGCCATCCATGTTTTTGACAAGTTCTCCAGGTGATTCTGATGCACTCTCAATTTTGAGAACCACTGGTTTGGACTGTTGCAACAGTCTGTGATGGTCTCTTGCCTCCAGAGCCAACCTTCTCAAACACAAACCTCACCAGCTTCAGGGCCTGGCAGAGCCTAGCACATTGTAGGTGTACAATAAATGCTTATTGACTGACTAAATGAAATATGACCCCTGCTTTTAAAACTCTGAGGGTTACTCACAGCCTATAAAAATTAAAGTAGAAATTCCTCAGTAAGGTAGAATAATGTTTATTTGATTGTTATTGCTTATTAGTACTATTTTTATTTGTAGCCATCATTTTATTAGCAGTATCTACATTGCTGCAGGTGCTTTGGTAAACACTATGTATCGATATTTATTTACTTTTTAAACATTTCAGCCCTGAGAGGTAGATGTAGGTAGCTGCCTTTTACAGAAGAAGAAATTGAGCCTCAGAGAGGTTGTGTAACTTATATAAGGACACATAGGTAGCAAGCAATGAGCTGGAGTTCAAACCCAGGTTTGTCTGTCTCCAGGACTCATGCCTTAAATGTACATCCTTTCAAAATCAGATCTTGATGTGCTTTCTACTCTCGCCCCACCTACCATGCTGTCTCAGGGCTCTACGGTTTGGCTTGTGCTGTCCCCTCTTTCCAGCACATCCTTTCCTCCTCCTACCTGGCAATCAGAGAACCACCTGAAACTGCTCTGATCCTCACCCAAGACAGAATGAACTACTTGCTAATTATACCAATGAGCCAGTGCATTTTGTTGGGTGGCTTGTGGGGGCCTAAAAGCCCTAAGATGAGTATTTCCTGAAATGTGGTCCTCAGATCAGCTACATCAGAATCACATGGTGGGGGGAAGCATGTGAGAAATGAGAGCCTAAGCACCCCCTCCTCCATGGTTATTCTGCTCAGTAATGTTTGAGGACCACCGCCCTGCAGTGTGAGTTTGTCTTACTCACGTGGGTCCCCTGCAGCAAATGCAGAGGGGTTGCTGCTTGATAGGCCATCAGAGAATGAATGAATGAGCCCTTTTCTCTTAAAAAGATTGAGGTGGGGTGGGGTATCCCATAAAACACTCACGGGAGAAAAGCCACAGCAGAAACAGCCTTCCCAGATGTGGCACCAGCTGTTGGCACGTAAGAAACAAGCTTGAGTGTGAAAAGAGGACACATGTTCTGAGCCGCAAAAACTTGACTTATTGACTTTGGCAAGGCTTGTCGACCACACAGTGCTGATAATGTTATTAATGCTGAATGTATTCACCTGACCTTATCAGGCCGTATAAAGGGCACAGGTGTCTAATTAAGTTCAGACGTCAGCACCTCTAACTTCTTTCTCGATAGCCGCTGAGCCCATCATTTACCCTGATGTTCCTGAAATGATCAGTCTTTAAAACCAAAGGAAGATGGTCATTAGCATATGTAAGGCGCTTGTCATGATTTGTGGTAAGGCTAATCTGGTGTCCCAAGAAGGAGGGCATTTCATTCTATTTTGCATGACACCAGCCCAGGGGGTAGGAAACCGGGCCTTATCACCGCATCACACTTGCAACTGGGCTGTGCTCTCTGTCTTCTTCTATTCAACATGTGCACAGATGAATTGGAAGGTGACGTTGATGGGCTGGCTGATCAAATGAGTGCATGACATAAAATTGGGAGAGGAAGCCAGAGTGCTGGGTGTCAGAGCTGGGATCCAAAAGAGACCTGTAGTCAGGAGTGATTGACCACAGGCTGGTGGAAGGCCCTCTTCTTGGACTGTCTCTACCCTCAGAACAAATATTAAAATAATAGCAGATAATAGCAAACATTTGTATAGAACTCACTGTGTGCCAACTCAGCCCAAGTACCTTTACACACATTAATTCGCTTAATCTCCAGCATCCTATGAGGTAGGTTCTATTAGTATCCTCATTTTAAAGATGAGGAAACTGAGGCAAAAGCAGTTAAGTAACTTGTTCAGGGGACTGTAAACATAATTGATTGAGCCTCCTTTTTCAGTTCCACCCATGAAATCTCCCCCCACCCTTTTTTTTTGTAGCTGCCAGGTATACTTGAATACTCCCAGTGTTGGAACACTTACTACCACCAGAGGCAACCCTTCGCTTTTTCTTTCTTTCTTCTTTTTTGGTAAGCTCTTACTTTGTGGAAAGTTATTCTCTATACTGATTGTAATGGAGTTGTTGTTGTTTTTCAAAAAAACTAGATAGTTGAGTTGGAGATACTCATGTGAGGTGACTGCCCCCCAAAGTAAAGTCATTTTAGCCTCTATGGGCTATATTAATAGAGACATATGTCATGAACTGAAGGAGGTGACAGGCTTGCTTTTCTCTGGGCTGTGTAGCCATACTCAGAGTGTCATGTTCAATTCTGGGCACCTCAATGTACTTGGGCAGACAGTTGTCAAACTGAGCTGTGCCTGAAGAAGAGTGGTCTAGTCAGTGAGAAAAGCTGAAAGCAGGACTCAGAGGTTCTGATGGAGGTGGAGATACCTGACTTGGAAATGAGATGATAGATGGGGCAGGGGAGAGGTGAGTGTGATGGCTGCCACTTGGGAGCGGCCTGGAGGGACACAAGGCTGGCCTGTTCTAGGTCATTTCTGAGTTGACTCAGGCCAAGGATAGAGCCAAGGCCAGTACATAGGTAGGGAAAGCTGATTTTCTTTCTTTTTTGAGACAGTCTCACTCCATTACCCAGGCTGGAGTGCAGCGGCATGATCTCAGCTCACTGCAACCTCCACCTCCTGGGTTTAAGCAATTCTCATGCCTCAGCCTCCTGAGTAGCCGCTACAGGCATGCGCCACTATATGTGGCTAATTACAGGCATGCGCCACTCCACTACACCCAGCTAATTTTTGTATTTTTGGTACAGACCAGGTTTCACCATGTTGGCCAGGCTGGTCTCGAACTCCTGGCCTCAGGTGGTCCACCCCCTTCGGCTTCCCAAAATGCTGGAATTAGAGCCACTGTGTCCAGCCTGATTTTCTTTTTCAAGTGCACATTTTAGTTTAGGGTAGTCTTAAGTTTACAGAAAAGTTGCAAGGGTAGTATAGGGAGTTCCCACAAATGCCCTGCCCAGTTTCCCCTATCATTAACATCCTACATTTGTATGTTACATGGGTCACAATTACTGAACCAGTATCAATGTATTGATTATTTACTAATGTCCATACTTCATTCAGATTTCTTTAGTTTTCCCCTAATGTCCCTTTTCTGTTCCAGGATCCCACCGAGGATACCACATTACATTTAATCATCATATCTCTTTAGCTCTTCTTGGCCATGACAGTTTCTCACTTTCCTTGGTCTTGATGACCTGAACAGCTTTGAGGGGTACTGGTCAGGTATTTTTGCAGAACGTCCCTCAGTGGGATTTGTCTGATGTTTTTCTCAGGGTTAGCCTGGGGTTAGTGGGTTTTTGGAAGGAAGACCACAAAGGCACCTTGCCATTTTCATCACATTGTAACCAGGGCACACTCTCATCATGACTTGTCCCTGCTGATGTTGACCTTGATCACCTGGTTGAGGCTGTGTTTGCTGTGTTTCTCCATTGTAAAGTTATACCCCCCCACATCCTACACACGTCAGAAAGAAGTCACTATGCGGCACCTACGCAGGAGTAGGGAGTTACGCTTCAGCTCCTCCGGGGCGGTGTATTAACATCAGTTATTTGGAATTCTTCTATCTGGGAGGTTTGTCTATTCTCCTTCATTTATTTATTTATACAATCATTTATTTATATCAGCATAGTTTCATTGATATTTATTTATACTTTAGGTTATAATCCAATACAACTTTATTTATGTTGTTGCTCAAATTGCTGCAGCATTAGCCATTGGGAGCTCTTTCAGTTAACTCCTCTGTCTCTTTCATATACCCCATCATGGCGGCTTTTCAAGCACCTCCTTACTGTCTGCACTACCAGATGCTCCAGGCTCATCTTGTATATTTCTTGTCCCATTCCTAGAATCAGCCATTTCTCCAAGGAGCCTTGGTTCCTTTTGTTGGAGAATGGTAGTAGAAACCAAGATCTGGGGGCTAGGTGTGCTTGTTGATACTGGACTGTCAGTTGCGTCTAGGGCCTCTGAGACGACAGATCAAGGAAATATATGTGTGTATACTAACCCATGTATAGACATTTATCTATAAATATTTCTATATGTAACCATCTGTATCTATATTATGTTCACACTGTCTCCAACTCTAATCCATTACCACATGAATCATCCTATCTTAGGGGAGACTGATTTTTAAACAACATTCAAAAAAAAATTCTGCAAAGCTGGAGCTGGTTGCTTTTGGAAGTAGTGAGTGCTCCATCACTGAGTGTATTCAAGCAGATTGGGAAGAAATAAGGAAAGGAGAGATCTGATGGGTACAACTGGAAAAGTCCCATTTGACTATACTCAAGGTCCCTTCCAGCCCAGTGGTTGTTGAAACAGAAGTGCCATATAAGGAAAGGCACATCCAAGGTACACATGGCTTCCCGGGGGCATTCTTTTTCTTCCATCTTTCAGAAGTCTGAGATCTGGGCAAGGAGAAAGAGCTGGCATTTAGACAAATAAAGGATACACCATTCAACAGGTAGGAAATTTATGGGATTTGCAATCCAAAGAAGAGAAAACAGGCTTAAAATATAAATGAAGCTCAAAATGGTTTTAAATTCACAGATGACAGAGCCAGAATGGATTATGAAAGGGGAATGATGCTGATTTGTGGGAAGGACACTTGCCAGGGTGTTGACATCTGAGGAAGTAATTCTGCTGCTCCCTTAAGGTCCTGGGTGTGCACAGAGGAGCAATTCTTTCTTTCTTTTCTTTTTTCTTTTTTCTTTTTTTTGAGACAGAGTCTCACTCTGTCACTTAGGCTGGAGTGCAGTGGTGCTATCTTGGCTCACTGCAACCTCTGCCTCCTGGGTTCAAGCGATTCTCCTGCCTCAGTCACCCAAGTAGCTGGGACTTCAGGCACCTGCCACCATGTCCGGCTAATTTTTTTGTATTTTTAGTAGACATGTGGTTTCACCGTGTTAGCCAGGATGGTCTCTATCTCCTAACCTTGTGATCCGCCCGCCTCCCAAAGTGCTGGGATTACAGGTGTGAGCCACCACGCCCAGCTTGCAATTTTTTATATTTTACTACAGCAGCCCAGTCGGAGTAAATGGGGGAGGCCAGAGTCTGAGAAGGTAATAAGGAATTGACCGTCCTGAACACTCAGCAAGGCTGAGTTCCCCAGGAAGGCAGTGCTGCCCCAGATTTAGGACATGTTAGAAATAGGATGGCCACCCTACTGCAGGAGAAATGATCTTTCTCAACCAGCAGCTCTTCCTTCTTCCTGAAACCTTGTCTGAAAAGACCATGAATCACCTCTTGCGGAAGGAATAGAGATGATAGGACAAAGAGAATTCCTACACTAGCGGGTGCTCACTAAAAATGCAGACCGTGGGTCCTATCCCCAAAGATTTTGAGCCAGTACATCTGGAGATGAGCTCAGAGATTTATTTTTAAAATCATATCTCTAGGTGATGCTGATACTGGAATTTCTCAGTCACATTTGGAGCTCTGCTGGTGGTCTTAATACAAGAGTTTGCCCAGGACACTCCCGGTTGGTTTGCTTTCCTTTCCCCCCATGTCAAAAGTGCCTTCATTTGGGTGACAAATTATATGGTCATTCCCTTCTTAACACTGATATGTCTCCAAGCAGCAGCAGAAGTCACATGTTGATAGGCATCTTTTTTGGCCAACGATGCTTATACCATCCCAGCTCCAATCTGAGAGTGTATCCACACTTGAAAGTGAAGCTTCTCATTTGGGGAGGAGAAGGATCTAGAATCTTCTGGGGTCAGGGACTTGGGAGCCAGGGAAGAATAGATTGGCAAAGCTCCCAGGTGTTTTGATGCTCCGTCCCCTCCCAGCCCCTTGACAATCACTACTGTAAAGAAGGAGCCAGCCGGTGGGGACAGGGCTGCCACTCCAGCCCGAGCCTTCCTTTGGGCCCCTTGCCTTTCCTTTCTCTTTCTCTTCCTCTCTTTCTCCCAAGTCTGCATTTTCCCCTGTCAGTATCAAAGGGCTGCCAATGTGCTTTGCCTGTTGATGATGACTCTTGAGATTAAAGACTTAGCTGATCTTTGGTCAACTGTAACCATGGAAATCTGAGAAATTAACCATTGCCTGCTGGGGACCTCAGATAGGAAGCTCTCATACTCCCTCCACGCTCAGGAGAAATGAGATAGACCATGGATGACCCCACAGAGCCACTGGTTAGAAACATAGATCTGATCATGTCTTATCTCCCCACCCAGACCCACTCCCAGCTTTGTAACCCTCAAAATGCCAAAACCACAGCAAAGGGTGCAAATCTTTGCTGACGCTGGAGGCAGCAGGCTTAGTCAGTGGGTATCTCTTCTTGCATCAGTTTTTCACTCCTTGGTGACCTCACACAGTCTCAGGGCTTTAAATACCATCTACCCGCTGACAACTCTCAAATTTATATCTCCACCCCAGACCTCTTCCCTGAACTCCAGACTCATATATCCAACTGCCTACTCGACATTGCTCTTGAATGTTTAATAGACATTTCAAACTTAACTTGTCAAAAACTGAGCTCCCAGTAGCCCTTCTAGACCTACTCCTGCTGTCTTTCCTTTCCCAACTTCTGGCTTCCAGGTGCTCAGGCCAAAAGCTCCAAGTCTAACTGGATTCCTCTCCCATCCCATACCCAATTCCTATTGGCAAATCCTATTGGCTCTACCTTACAATATATTAATACACAGAACGTGGTTATTTCTCACACCTCTGCTAATCTCTGGTTTAAGCCCATCATCTTTCATTTGGATTACTGCAAGAACTTCCCGACAGCTCTCAGCTTCCCCTTTCCTTCCTTCAGTCTCTTCTCAACATGAAAATCAGAGCATCCTTTTAAAGTGCAAGTCGCATCATGTCATCCCTTGGCTCAAAATCCTTCTCCTAACGGCTTTCTTCTCACTCAGAGAAAGAAGCCGGACTCTGAGCAACCCGCCCTCAGGGCCAGTGTGGTCTGCTGCTCTGGCTACACTCAGTTCTTATTTGTCACTACTCTCTGCTTCCTCACTCTGCTCCAGCAGAGAAGGCTCCCGTGTTCCTGCCTCGGGCCAGCTCTCCCCAACTAACCACAGGGCTCCCTCCCTCGGGTTGCCTCAAACTCCTCAGAGAGGCCTTCCCTGACACCCACCCCTGACACTTCTACCTCCCTTTCCCACTTTAACTTTTCTCCTTAGTACTTATGCCATGTAACATATTAATATCTTGTGTAACATCTTTCTCCCTCTCTAGGAGGTAAACTCCATGAGGGCAGGGATTTCTGTCTGATGGTTCGCAGCAGTCTCTCCAACGCCTAGACAGTGCCTGACACAGATGGGAGGTGCTACAAGAATGTCGGTGACTGTTTAAATGAATCATTCATCTATAACAAGTGCCTATAGAGTAATAAGTAAAACACATCTTTAATAAGAAAATGATCAGAGTACATAAAATGACAATTTACAAAGAGGAAACACACTCCAGCTAATGAAGGTTTTCTTTTAAAGTTTACTTTATTAGGAATGATCAAAGAAGTGTGTGTTAAAACAATGACATGCTATATCGCTAGTATCAAAGTAACAAAGATAAACCAAATAATAATATCCAATGCTGACAAGCACACTTATACTCTGATAGAGGTAGTAAAAATTTGTAAAAAGGAAAGCAATTTCACAATATGTATTAAGAGTCTAACATATTTTTCATACCATCTGATTGACAACTAGGAATCTATTCTAGAGAGCCCAAAATTCAGATAAAAGCTTATGCACACCAATGGATGAATGCATTAAAAAAATGTGGTATATCCACACAATGGAATATTATTCAGCCTTAAATAGGAAGGAAATTCTGACACGTGCTACAAGGAATAAACCTCGAGGACATTATGCTAAATGAAATAAGTCAGCCACAGAAAGGCAAACACTGTATGATTCCACTTATAAGAAATAGGTAGAGTAGTCAAATTCATAGAGACAGGAAGTTGAATGGTGGCTGCCAGGGGCTGGCGGGAGGAGAGAATGGGGAGTGAGTGTTTATTTAATAGGTTCAGAGTTTCAGTTTGGAAAGATGAAAAGAGATCTGTGGATAAATGGTGATGATGGTTGCACAACAACGTGGATGCACGTAATGCCATTGAACTGTACTCTTAAAGATGGTTAAGAAAGGGAATTCTATGTTATGCATAGCTTACCATAATTTTGTTTTTTTAAAGCTACAAGATTGAACACAGAGCTGCAGCTAAGTTCACCAATGGTTTATTTATATACCTTGGAGAGGTGGGAAGTTTGATGCATGTTTTTCGAAGATAAGTCTTATTACATCATATCAATGTTTGGCTTGAAGTGTACATTTATCTGTTTTGAGAGCCCCCAGCTACACTGAGGTTTCAGTAACCAGAGTGACTAGCAACCCTGCCCTAAGAGGAAATGCAGGGGAGCTGGACATGGTGTGTCCAGCATGCCTTTCACGGGATACTTCTTTTACCTGGAGGACAGCCAAATGCCTAGCTGTCTAATCTGAGAGCAGGGTCCCTCGCCCAGGAAACTTGTTTCTACTGGCAGACATCCTTGTGGCTCTCGTCTGACTCGACTGTTGTGCTGACACTGGGAGACTGACCAGGTGCCCAGAGAAAACCCGGCCTGGGGCAGCCCCTGGTTCTTCAGATGGAAGGTACAATACACCACCAGAACAAGAAACAAGTTCAAAAACCTTTTACTTCCAGACCCTGAGCAAAGAGAGCACCATGAGTCAGGAGGGCAGTCCTCTGTTTCCAGGCCATGGGAGGCAGGGATAAAGAAAGAGTCAGACAGAGAGAGAGAGTGCATGTTACAACTAGCAGTGTATGTTATAAGGGAGCAGGGTGTGGGTCACTTCAAGTTCACAGGCAAATGCCTGAATGGTCCATTACAAGCAGCTGCAGGAAAGCAGGGAGCCCGGCCTGCCAGGCAGGAGACATGACTCTATGTTCCCATGCCCTCTGGGTGTGGTGTAGGACTGGAAACTGGGCTCTGCTTCTGTTATGAGAAAGTTAAACCTGTACTCGAAATGGATGCCTAGGCAACATAAAGTCATCAGAATCTGCTACATTATCTCTGAATAAAATGTTAAAAACAAAAAATTTAAAAAGGTTATGCAAAGTGTTTTTCACTAAGATACTATATATAGTAGTAAAAAAGAAATCAGTGTAGTACCTATTAATAGGGAAATGGTTGCATAAATTATAGAATATCCATGTAATGAAATATTATGCAGCCATAAAAATTGCTTTTGTAAATGCTTTTATAACTTGGAGAATTATTGTGGCATAATCCTGAGTCAAGAAGCAAGACACAAAGTTTGAAATACGATGAGAACTCAAGTTCAAAAAACAACGTAGCCATATTTCATCAATTCCAAGACATTGATGGAAATCTAAGGATTGTTTTTTCACATTTTAACCTCTCTGAAATGGAATGTGTCTCAGTCCCTCTGATAAGAAGCACTGTGTCAAGTGTAATTGTGCATTTGTAGAGGCACAGAAAGTAGTGATGTGCTCCCAAATGATGGTGTCTTAGATGTAATGAAACAGGGCCTGGAAAGAAGACTAAAGGAAGGAATATACCAAAATGCCAACTAATTGTGTGTGTGTATTTCTTTCTAATTTTCCATATTTTTAAAGACATTTCTATAATTAGCTTGTATTACTTTTAGAATCAGAAAAAAAGTAAGTTAAAAACATCTCATCTTGGCTATTCATTGCCTGACAGGACAAAGCACAAACTCCCCAGCCCCCGTGCCCCTGAGGCCGGCTTCACTGTTCCGCCTTGTCTCCCTCCCACCCTCATTCACACACCAACAAATTACTCCGGGGCCTCCATGCCATCATCTCCGTGGAAATGCTCTTTCTCCTGCCTGAAATGTCCCCCATCCCTGGCTCCCTTTTCTGCCTAGTGATTTCCTACTTATGTTTCAACAGCCCATCTCAAAACTGGACTCTTCTGTGGGGACTTCCTCTTTACTTCCTATCCCAAAAGGAGCAGAGCAGCCTCTGCATTTCCAAAGCACTTGTTGCCTGACCTCGAAACTTCCTCCCCTTCCCCACTGAAACTTTTCTCCTAGAGCCCCACCACCACCAACCTGCTGATTTCTAATTCTAGGGAACGCTTCCCAGTCCTTATGTTCTCTGAGTTTTCTGAGGCATCTGATGGGCACCACTTCCTCCTCCTGAACCCCTTTTGGCCTGCTGCTGCTGCAGTGACAACTTTTCTAGAATATTCTCCTCCACCTAACTCCTTCCTTACCATTGTCACTGACCCTTCTTTTTAGACAGTCGCTGAAATGCCTTTTTTCTTTGGTTCTATGTTTCTTACTTCGAAGTCAGAGATCTGTGGATAGGCCCTAGGGGTTCACGAACCTCCCAAAACTGTTTGCAGAATTCTGTGATTATAATAGTATGCACACCGCCTGGGGAGACAGCCATCACATTCTTTGTCTCATAAAATATCCCATACAAAAAAAAAAAAAAAAAAAAAAAAAGGTTAAAAATGAAAATGACTGCCCTACACATTCTCTGGTGACCTCATCTACTTTTGATTTTAAGATAAAATACCACTTATATTTTTATCTCCCCTCAAAGAACTTCTAAAGGATGGGCGCTGCATGCTGTGTTGTGTGCGGGAGATATTTTTGCACGGGGAGGAGGCGTTTTCTCTTAAGTCACAACTCAGCCTGTTCTGCCTACACACATTAGGAGGAAGAGAAGACGGCTGGGAGACGCCCAGGAAGCGCCTGTCGGTGTGTAGTAGGGAGGACTGGGTACAGAGAAGCTGCCATGAAACCAGCAGGCTCCCCCCTGCTGCGTAACAGGCGGACTCACTTTGTTGTACATTTCGTCTCATCTCAACACCGAAGTCTGCGGTTCACGTGCACTCAGGCACCTCCGGTTACCGCTCAAGCAGCAAGGTCACCTGCTTACAACTTAGGAAAAAAATCAGAGACAACACGGCTTAGAGTATCTGAATAGATTTGCGCATCCAGGACTGGCAAGTCAGCCTCTTTCAACGCTTCCCAATATCCTCAAAAATAAAGAAAAAAAATACTAATCTAGAGAAGGAGAAGTCGCTTTGGTGGAAATTGTTTTCTCCTCCGACTCTCCAGGGTTGTTTAACTCCTTGAAGATATCAAACGGATTTCATCTCTGCTCCCCGGGTCCCCTCTGCGCCCCAGTACTGCTTCCCCTCTGCCCCTCCGCTCGGGGTCACCCCTGCCTCTGCTGGGAGCCCAGAGAAGCTGGACTCGGGGAGCCAGAACAGGCTCGGATCCTAAGGCCAACATTTATGCTCCCTGTTCAGAGATAGGAAAAAAGACCCCTTTCTTCTGCTTGATATATTTAGTAACGACCTTAAAGAGTCTGCGAGGCTGAATGAATTGGTGCATCTCGCTGCATTGGAAGCAGCTGCCGCGGCGCAGACAGGAGGAGGGAGAGACGGAGGGGAAGGAGAGGAGGGCGGAGGGAGACGCTGGAGAGAAGGGAGCGGGAGGTTGGGGGAGGAGGAGACCGGAGAACGTGGAGCCCGCGGGAGGAGGCCGGGGCCCGGGCAGGGACCGGCCTGGATCGAATCCCGGGAGGCAGTGGAGGGCCGGCCCGGGAGGAGCGGCGGAGGGGCCGGAGCCTACGGTTAAATCTGGCTAAATGGCAGCATTTAAGGGCCCTGCGGAGAAATCCAATTTGCGCACGAGGATCGTCTACAAATTTATATGTCGGCATTTAACACAAAATGCTCTTTGCCCAATCCCAGGGCGCAGAGGGACCCGGGGCCCGGCTGACCGACGCGGCTGCCTTCAGCCCCCTCACGGAGCACGGGTGCGGAAGGCGCCAGCGCCGGGTCCTGACCCGCCTCCCGGCTGGAAGGTTCAAAAGACTTCAGACCTCCGGGGCCCTGTGCACAGAGATGCTGGCTGCATAGGGCGTGAAGGGGCGGGATGGGGAGCCCGCAGACCTCGCTTTCTTCCTCTTCTTCAGGGGAGAAGTAGCCGGAAGGGTCAACATCTCTTGGTATCCAAAAGCAGAAAGAGGAGTACCCTGTCTGCACTTTGGCCCAGGTCGGAATGGAGTCACCATTTCCTCAAGGACGCGGGGCACCATTTCTGTTACAACTGGCAGCCAGTCTTCTGCATAGTTCTAGATGGACCCTCCCTGTGAATGACAAAAAGGCGCCCCTTCCTCCAGGCCTGCACAGCCTCACAGGGGGGTAGGGCTGGGGGAGCCGAGGGAAGGCTGGGCTTCCAGCCCCCAGCTCCTACACAGAGGCCCCTGTCTAAATGCTCCTCCGCCCTCTGTGCCAAGAGCCTCTCCACCTGCCAGGGAAGCTAGGCACACTCGGTGAGCGTGCTCCTGGGCCCTTAGTGAGGAGCTGGCTCCCGGCTGCCCCTTGAGGTCATGAAGCCTTGGAAGAAAGAGGAACCGTCTCCCTGGTGTGTGGCCCCTTCGCCGAACCACATCTTACATCTTAGGGCCCCTATAGAGACCACTGACATGGAGTCCCAAAACCCAGAGGAAGAGAGACAGCTTAGCTGCCCTCTGAGGACCAGAAAGACACTCCAGGGTCAGGGAGCTGCGTGCCTGGAGAGCCTGTTCTCGGCAATCTAGAGGTCAGAAAGGCAGGCTGCGGCAGCTACTCTCATCCAGACCTTCACTGATTATAGGTGGCTCCAAAGCCCATAGTGAGGAATAAACAAACATCTTCAGTAGGTCCTCCGCGCTCATTCCACTTCTAACAAAGCTTAACAGAGTTGATTAGTGATTTTAAAGTGAGGATAATAAGAAAGAAAACCAAATATCTTGCATGTAGAAGCAAAAGTGTTTCACAGTTAACAGCATGGGCACTGGCTCCAGGCTGCCTGGGTTCAAATCCCAGCTCCCCATAGAGTAGTATTTGGCCTGAGGCAGGTTTCCTGATCTTGCTAGTCTTCACCTGTCTCACCTATAAAGTGGGAATCACATGCATCAAACCACAGGGGGTTAAAGAGATGATCAGATGAGCTAACACATACGAAGCACTTGGAATAGCGTGGGATACATGGAAAGACCTTACTACTTCGCAGCAGTTTTTAGTTTTACTAAAAATGCTCATCTCTCAGTTGAAATTCTATCTATTCATGGGCAAACCAGATCCATCGCCACTGCTTCCACAAAATTGTTCCAGACTTCTCCAGTTAGAATTTATCCTTTCCCACCCCACTCTGATCTAGCCTCTAATCCAGAATTCATCACATTCTATTTTTTCGTACTAGTTATTTGTGGATGTGTCTACAGGTTCAACTGTAATAGGTTACAATCTTCTTGATTACAGGACTGCACTTTATATATCTTTGTTTCTCCTTGAGTGATTGGCAAAGTTCCTTCATACAGCTCGGTAAGTGTTTGTTGAATTGAACAAAATGTAGACAAATATAGGCTAGCTCAGTCATTTTTGTTCATTTTGGCCCAGGGATCATCTCGTGCAAAGGTGTGAAGTACGTATTCCCTTAGAGCCTCTGAGTCTTTGCTGGACCTTCAAGATGTCACAGGAAAAATGGGAGTATTTGCTAAGCATTTCTATGCAGTTGGTATTCATGTGCTATTTACTGCCAAATTAGTATTGGGCTTGCTTGGAATTTATGGGTAAGTTCTGAACAGCTGGACCAGGTGGGCCCCTGACACATAAGAGGGCCCAGGGTAATTGATAAAGGGGCCTCCACTCAGGCATCTTTTGTGACAGGTTCTATAAGTCCTTTGGCAAGCTGCTCATCATGACAGGAGCTGAATTGTGATGTCTGGAATACTATGGCCAGGGAGGAGAGCGGCAGCTCCAGGAACACTGTCTGGCACGTGAGCAAGACAGGAGCAAGGCTCAGGAGCTATAATTGCATCTCAGCAGGTTCTTTTTAGGACCGGCTCTGCTCACCCAATGGGGCAAGGCACTGTGAAAGGTCCCCCAAATCAAGTCTTGTCAGTTTTTCCCCTCTCTGGTAACAGTGGCTACTGCAATGATATTCCTGCTGTTAAAAAGAAAGCCAGCTGTTTACAGTCTATGCTGATTTTTTTTTTTTTTTCTGGGATAATCACAATAGCAACTCACTAGGGTACCAACTCAAATTTGAGACTGGGAGAACCCTGGGGAGGGATGTCAGCTCTGAGACCCAGACAGGAACAAGATCTGGTTAGCAAGGAATTATATGCCATTCTTGGAAACATAACTGAGAAACGTTGGCTTTATGGAGTTGGTTTTTGCTATCAAAACTGAAACCTGAAATAACTCAACAAGTTCCCTATTGGAATTGATGAGTACCTCACAAGTGTAAATCAGAGTGGCAGGGAACCAATATGCTGTGATCATCAGCATGTATGGCCTGAGCTGAGGCTGTGCCTAAGACAAAGCAGGGATTCACACCAGCCGCTGTTCCTGAGGGGTAGGGGAGGCCTCTACCACCTCTTCCTGAGGTTTTATATCAGTATCTGAAAGAACTTCAGGCTCTGATCCTGGACTGCTAGGTGGGGTGCCAGAAGGTCAACTCCAACAGAGTCCACCTGATCAAATCGCAGAAATAATCACCAGACCCTCACCCCCTAATTCTGACCAAACGGCCATGGTTGGCACCCATGATGACCTAAGACTTTGCTATGCAAAGTGTGGCCCATGGGCCAGCAGGAGTGACATCACCTGGGAGGCTGTCACCAATTCAGTATCTCAGGCTCCACTCCCAGACCTAGCCAATGAGAATCTGCATTTTAACAAGGTCTCTGGTGACTTGTGTACACAGGAGTGCTTCAGAAGCACGGCTTTGAGCTCCATTTTTTACCAGCCCTGTCACCTTGGTAGTGTTCCTTTACTCCCTCTCCACCTCATTTTGTTTCATACAAAAAATGGGAATAAATCCCCCTTTCCTCTTATATCTTACATAGTACATCATTACTCCAATGAGACGACAGATGTAAATAACTTTCTAGTGCTAGGAAACGCAAGTGGCTGCTGTGTACATATCAGCCCTTGCTTACTTTCTGTTCTTCCCATGCACCAAGCTCGCTCCTGCCCTAGGAATTTCTGTACAAGCTGCTGGCTCCCATGCCACTGGAGTTGATGGCTTCTCAAGGTTTGCAACATTCTTGACATAGGGACTCTTCTCCTAGGTCCTTGAGGGCTACCTCCTTTTGTCATTCAAGTCTCAGCTCTAATGTCCTCCCTTCAGAAGGGCCTTTCTGCTCCTCCCAGTCCAAAGCTACACTTTCTGTCACTCACTCTGATTTGTGTCTTCCTATTGCTTACCCCCTCTGAAATGATCTTGCTTATTTGTTGTCTGTTTGGTGGTTCCTTACAAGAGCTCCGTGGAGGCAAGAATCTGGGCTGACTCGTCTGCCGTTCTTCTTCCAGCCACTAGAACACAGCCTGGCATTTAGCAGGCATCACATGCATCTTGCCCAATGATTTGATAAATTCACACTGCTGTCTGGAAGTGTGTGTGATGACCCATGACTGAGCAAGGAGATGGGGGCAGGGCTGGTCCTTGACTCTGTGTGGATGTGCCTCAGTGGTGTCCCCTGCAAATGTTATGATCAGAGGGTCTAAGACCCAACTGGAAGCTCCCCCAGAGAAGTTCTTGCTCCAAAGCACTATTTTGCACTGGCCAGGAAGCAGGGCGGGGCTCATACTTATGCTTATGTGGTTTGTGAGTTCCATGATAGCCAAACTGCTAAAGCATGGTCCTTGAAGGGTGATCTCCTGACGAGCAGCGGTAGCCCCACTCTGTACACGCTCAGTTAGACTCTGTGTGGATAGGGTCCTGCAATCTGTTCCAACAAACCCTCCATGTGATTCGGATATACCCCACCTGAACCACCATGGGGAAGGAACAAGAGAATCCTCATCTTTGCCCAAGCTCTGGTCTATGCAGCACCTTAAGGGCATCAGGCTTTGGTATCCCATAAGGAGCTGGAGAGTGAATGGAAGAAAGGACTGTGATGACACACATTGCTGGTCATTTTGCTTTCTTCTTTCAGCCCTTACATGAGTCCCCTGATTGCTGGGCTGGAAGTGGGAGACAGTTGGTGGGCACTGAGTGATTTTTCTTTTACCAGTGTTTTTTTAGAGTAAGTCAGGCTGATTTAATTTTAATCAGTGAGGCAGCAGAGCGGTGGCTCTCAGCCCTGGCTGCACTTTAGAATCACCTGGAGTGCTTTAAGATACTACTGAAGCTTGGGTCCCACCCCAGTCTGATTAAATCCAAATGTCTCTGGGATGGAGCTTGTCACCAGTATTTTTTTTTTTTTTTGAAGGGTCTCTAGATGATTCTAACCTGCAGCAGAAGCTGAGAAGCACTGCAGTATTGTCAAACACCATCTCTCCCAAGCTTGCCTGATGATAAAAATCACCAGGGACACTTGGTAAAACTACCAATTCCCAGGTTCTTCCCCAGACCACCCAGTCAGAGAAGCTCCAAGGGCCTGGGGGCTGTCTCTTTAACAAACGCCCAGGGTTACTCTTTTAACCAAGCTTGGAACACACTGGTCCAATGGCCTGTGTAAGCTCTGGGACTGAATTCTAGCTCTGCAGTTTAAAGCAACCCCAGGAAAGTTTCTTAAATCTTTGTTTGCTCATTCATAAAATGGAGAAAACAATCATATCAATTTCAAAGGATTGCTGAGGATTAAATTAGAAGATTCATGTAAAGTGCTCAGGGCAATGCCAGGCACACAGTCGGTGCTCAATGACTGTTACTTGGCACACCCACCCTCATATAAGGTGGGTTCTGAGAAGCTGTTTTTAATAATGCACTTGCTTTTATTTTAGCTTTGGGCAAATTTTTGACATGGTCCATTTAAATCAGGGACATGCTTACAATTTGCTTCTAAGCCTCCAAAACTTCTAATACTATATTCTACACTCCAAGAGTCCCATACCTGCCAACTGTAGGGTGGGTTTTAATTCACCATCAGTAGTGCCTGTGAGGAAGTCCTGGGATCCACTTCCACAAAACGTCACACTTGGGTGCTTGGGACTGATGAGGGGATAGTGTCATAGAAGCAAACCAGGTTGAAGTTGAAGACATTCGATCATGTAGTTCAACCTCCTCATGCCACAGCTCAGAGGTAGAGGAAGAAGGCTTTTAATTTCCAGCACAATGACGTGAACTTAGACATGGGGCACCTATGCACCAGAGCAGAGGCTCAGAGAAGTCTGGCACAAATAAGAGATGGAAAAATGACCCCACGGATGTGTCTAGTATTCCCCGAATATTTAAAAGCATAGATTTAAGTGCCACACACATGCACAAAGTCGGCACTGGCTCCCTTGCTATTCCTGGATGGAGAGCGGCTGAATAAGAATGAATCCATTGCTGAACTCTGAAAAGCATATTTCAGAAACCTTCTCAGTTAAGACAATTATTGAGGAACATGTTTCCAACTCCACCTTACAATATCAGACATAAGAATCTGCAGAATCCCTGTGATTCTTGACAAGGTGCAGAAAATCATCAAACAGCTGAAAAAATAAGGCACCTGGAGCCAGTGGAATTTCTGCTAAAATTTTCCCAATTAGGTGAAGAGAAACACGTAATTGTTCTCCTTGTTCTCATCCTGAAGACCTGAAATGCTGAAAAAAAAATTATTGGGTGGCCCTATGGATGCTATAATTATGATCATTAAAAGTCTTTCCTGATTATAAGAAAAAGTGTGCACATTTTACAAAAATTAGAAACAAACAGAAAGACGTAAGGAAAAAAATAAAAATAACCTCTAAATCAACCACCTAGGATAGTGTTTAATACTTCGGTGTATTTCCTTCTCATCCCTTTCCTGTGAATATTTAAATGTTTTGTGAAGTTGGGATTGTACGGTATCAAGTTTTATATTATGCTTCTTTCCCTTAGTTATGATATAAATATTTCTCCATGTCCTTAAATATTACTTGAAAATAATTTTTGATGACCCCATAATATCTCATCACATTGGTGTTCTATAATTTACTTAACCATTTTGTTATTAACAGATATTAAAGTTGCTTCTGGTTTTTTGCTGTTACAAACATGCACAACAAATAATCTTGCACATAAATTTCTGATCTTCTATTTCTGATTATTTTCCTAGGACAAAGTTATAGAAGTAGAATTATAGAGTCAAAAGGGCTGTATATTTTTTAGGCTCTTTGTACCTTTTGCAAATTTCTTCCCAAATTTTCAAACTCCCACTAATAGTTTATGAAAATGTCCATCTCATCACATCTTTGCCAACATTGAGTAGTATAATCTACCTAATTTTTTGCTAGTTTTGTTAATTAAAACCAGAGTCTGATTTTATGCCACATCATGAAAATTCTTAGTTGAAGTCATGTATTGTTTTCGTGTCTACTGGCCATCTGCATCTCCTCTTCTGTGAATTACTGCTTATGATTATTTTAAGAATTCATATACAAAGTGAAACTGCACCTACCACATTACAGGAAATCCCTGCACATGAGCTGTCCATTCCAGCATCTTACTGTGGCTTTAAGTCATGTACCCCTAGCCTCATAAATGGCTACTTTCACCTCTTGCCAGTGGCAAGAAAAATTTAGAAACCATAATCCTATTCTTTCATACCTTATCTGATTTCATAAAAGCTTCTGACTCACCAAATGATATCTACTGTTAGAATATGTTCATCAATACAAATGTCCACCAAAATCTGTCAAGATAGAGTTATTTTCTCTATGGTGCGATCTAGGCAGGAATCTTTGATAATATTAACACTTTCTGACCCTTCAAGGTCAACACAAAGTCAAACAAGGTTGGGTTTCAGTCTAACACTCCTTGACATTTCTTTTTCTGTGGAAAGTTATGTCCCTAACCATCTTCCAGCATGAAGTTAAATCAGTCGGTGGACAGTAAATCTCTGCTGACTCTGAGGGAGAAGTAAAACCCACTCTGATCTAATCAAATCTAATCATCAAGCTCAAAAATGCTGCTGCTGCTGCTTTAATTTCAGTAACAGATCTTCACACAACTGTCAACATCATTACCAAAACACATCAGAAAATTGGATGAAAGTGCAACACGTAGACAATCATAATCCCCCATCATCAATCTCTAGCGGTCCTCAGTTGACAATTCAGATTAAGGGGTGAGTCTCTAGGGGACATATTTTGTAAATCAACATCACAAAAGAGTAATATTAACCCCAGAAGCACCACAATTGTGTGAATTCAGGTGCTGGCCAACTGAAAAACAGGAATTGAAGGAGCATCACAACATTTGAACAAAGTTTGTGGTCTAGCCTGTTATGGATGACCTGACACAGACCACTAAGAGTTGAAGAAAGTGGGAAAGTTGTTGCCTATGGAAAGATTTTCAAAAACACAGAGTAAAAGAACAAACAACTTTTTAATTTTTTAAAACAAACAACTTTTGACGAGCAAAAGCCAACAGCATTGAGTGATGGTCAGTTGCTAGCAATTCTGCTGGGTAAACCATGTGAACCTTCAATTCTAGACTCTCAAAATGACTCTGATATGCTAACGTGGTGACTGAGTGTTCTCAGAAGAATGGCAAAACAATATTTTAGAGAATAAGCACCCAACAAATATGAAACATGCCAAAGGACAGTGGTGATGCCCACTACAGGGAGGGAGCCCACCTTTGGAGAAAGCCCACCAGTAGACTCTCCTCAGTTATCAGGGAAGCCATAGAGAGAATTATGGAATGCCCTGGAATGCCCTTAGAAGTCATCCCACTCACCCATAAATACTTAGCGAGCACCTACACTGGGCCAAGCACTGTGCTTACATTCAAGAAGACAGGTTTAGAGAGGTTAAATAATCTGTCCAAGGTCAGACAGATAGTTAAAGCCAAGATATCTACTGAAAAACTAGCATTTCAATTTTTTATGACAAGAGATAGAAAAAGAATGTTTGACAGAAATGAGTTACAGAACAAATAAATAATCCAAGACTGTCTTAGAGCCTGCCAAAAGTAGAGATTCTCCTCTCCCTTCCCTCATTGGGCTGTGCTCTTTTGATCACAAAGAGATAGAAATTTCAAGACACCAAGAGACAGAAATCAATTCTGAGAGCTCCATTCTTCTTTTGTTTCTCTATCAAAAGACGCATCAAGAACTACCACATTTCTTCTTCCCCATGCCTGAAAGTGGAATTCTTCTACTGTTGAAATGGTCCAGGACCCCAGGCTTGGCAATGGTATAGTGGTAGAAGACAGAAGATTCATCTGTTCCTCTGGCCTATGTGTGTGGGTGTGGCCAGGTCATAAGTATCAACATATCAAGATGGGGGTGAAGTAGCGTGTGTTCCACCCACTGTCGTGTTTCCATCTGGGGCCTGTAGTGTCGTCCAAAAATATCTATGCACATAACACACAGCATACACACATTTTTTTATTTTGGGAAACCTAATGGCAAATATTTTTCTAATCTAAAAGAAAGTTAAGAAGCAAGGAAACATGATGCGTATACAAGGGGCTTTAACCAGGGATTTGCTGATGGACATTACATGTTCTCTTATTTTAGATTTGCAACTCATCCTTGGGCAGAGGACACACATCTTGCTTAAGAGCAAGAGACAATAGCCACTGCTTCTTAAACCTCATCAGCTTCCCATGTGAAGGCGAAAATCCCTACATGGCTATATCTGAGGAGTGGGGAAGACTCTCAGACTGCATGTAGAGAATTTTCCAAAGGGTCTTAAAACACTCTAGCTCTCAGGCTTGGAAACGTGTCTCCAGCATGGAGTGTGACTTCTAGATAATGAGATGGGCTACTTAGTAAATATATTGGAATCTGTCCATCCAAATGAGTGTCCCTTTCCCTTCTGAGCAGTCATCAGAGATGCCAGATATTTATCCCAAGGTTGCTGCCATTGTTCCAGACACTTTGGGGCCTCTCTCGAGAATTTTCTTCAAATCGATGCCACATTATTTGGAATAAGCACAATGGCAGCAGATCCCCATCCTGTGGAGCTGAATTTTATTTTTGGAAACAGTCAAGAGGCTTTTTGGCATTTGTAGCCAAGCTCAATGAATAACCAGCTGATTGAGCTGGTAATGTTTTGGGTCCAAATTGAAGCATGGTTACAGGGTCTGGTGTTCTTGCATGGCATGGAAACAAAGCTCCCAAGGTCATCTCAAATGCAAAACTCCTGCACTCTTTGAGGGTTGGCAGCACCACCGAACCAGGTACATGACCTTCCAGACCCCTCTGTGAAGAGAACTTGTTTGGGCACGTGAAGCTCAGTGGGATTCTTTGATTGTAAGCAACAGAAACTGAGTCTGTCTGATTTATGTGAAAAGGAAATTGACTGGCAGGGCTATGGGGGAGCTCGCTAGTTCAAAGGGAAGGCTGAAGGACCAGGCTAGGAACAGGCAGCTCAAGGAGCAGCCAGAAACTTCTGACAGCCCAGCTCAGGTGCTGCAGTGAAAATAACTAAATTTCAAACAATTCTTCAATCCTTGCATTGCTGTGCCCCAAAATGAAAGACTCAGGGGAGACTGTAATTGGATGCATGTCAGACTTGTGCCCAACTTGTGGCTCTATCCCTTAGCCAGAACCTCCAGGGATCGTTTTGGCTTGTGTAGAGTGAAGGGCAGTATTCCTTGGTTACCATTTCTCTGAAACTGCCCACAAAAGGGGAGAAACAATTACCTACTAGGAAAGAAAGGAAGAGAGAGTAGATGCTAGGCACCAAAAAATGACAAATATGAACCACAGCTAAGCCCTGTTATTCTTCTTCCTACTACTGTATAATATTATGTATAAGAAGTTTTGCTCTATTTGTCAACATTTTTCTCATGTTGTAAATTACATTGGCCTCATTAGCCATCACCAGTTCCTTGAGCTGATGGAATCTTTCTCTTTTATCGCATAGCTCCTAAAAAATACACCAGTCTATGGGCTGCTCCATCTTCTCCAGGTGGAACTAGACCCCGCCCCTTTCCCTCAGGTCACTGATAAGGCCAGGGAGCCAGCTTCGTTCTTCTCCTTGTCCTAATGAAGACAGCAGGTGATCTTCCTGCTTGCGAAATGCCTGCCACAGCCACCTCTGGCAGCCACATGGAGGCCAACTGTGCATCTGTCACTATGGATGAGCCGGGGCATGCACGAGAACAGCCTTTGGTCATCCCAGAGGTGCGCTTGCCTCTGCAAAGTGCCAAGGCCTCCTGTGTAGTCCAATTGTGCTTGCTCCCAAGAAAACCAGCCACGGCCTATGCAGAGAAGAATCACCCTTCAACCCCTGCACACAGAAGGAAAGCCATATACATGCATCCGGACCATTATTAACATGTAAGCCAGGTCCTGAGGCAGTAGCTGGCCCACCCATCCCAGCCTGTCGTGCACTGAAATAAGAGATCACTTTGTGAACTGCCAAGAGCTCTGGGGAACCCACTTCACCTCAGCGTCCCTGGCCAGCAAGGGACAGAAGGTCACAACCTCCCTATTGAGGATCTTTGAGAAGTTATCCCAAGCCAGAGCACCAATGGGGGCCACAATAGCTACAACAGCCTCTAAAATGCTGTTTGTGGAGGTTCTGAGAGCAATAAAAGCTGCAATGTGTGGGAAAAGGGCTGGGCTCTGGGAAGGAGGAAGGGTAAAGGAAAAATGAGGCTGTGTCTCATTTGGCCCAGGACTGGGAGGGAGGCTGCTTGGGGATGAAATGCACCAAGGGCAGGGACTGGGCTCCCAAGCAGCCTGCCACCACACGGGGGAGAGGAGAGCTGTAGCATTTGAACCCAAGACCCTTGCAAGCACCCCCAGGGGGTCCTCTAAGCCTCAATTCCCTAGCCTGTGAAACCAGGGGAGACCTTCCTTTAGTGGTTTGATGTATCAGAGACAACACATGCAAACCGTCCAGCCTGGGGCCCATGGGCACTCAATGAAGGGCAGCCCTTCCTTCATGAGATGCCAATGTTATCCAGAGCAGTGCTTTCCAACGTTAAGATGTCATGGTACAGTGAACTTTCAAAAACAAACTTGAGAGCACTCATGTAGGATTGCCAGTGTTTTATTTTGCCAACTGAGAACAATATAAAAAACAAAGCAAAACCCCCATCATCTATGATATAACCTTAAAGATACTTTTGAACACCAGAAAAACAAGAATTATAAAATCTCAGAATTGAAAAATTAGTCCTTTAAATAATTTTAGTGTTATGAAAATATTATTAGTACATTATTCTTATTTAGTTAATTTTGCTACAAAGTGACAACAATTTCATTCAGACTGGCCCTGCCCTGCTTTGGGAACCAGGAGCAGGAAGGAAAAGTCTGGGCCTTGGTGCTAAATAGGCCACAGTCACCTCCCGACTCTGCCCCTTACTAACTGGGTTACCTTCAGCGAGAGATCTGCCCTCCTGCTCTCACTTTTCTCTTTTATAAATCAGAAACAGTAGCACCTCCATCATAAATGAGATTATGTGTAAAGGGCAAAGCACAGAGTTGGTACACTGTAGGTGCTCATTAAATACTAATGCCAGAGTGTCCTGACGTTTGAGAGAGGGCTGGGTCACTTCCAGATTCTGAGACTCTCAGTATATTAAGAAATGAAGGAGTGCCAAAACAGAGTTGCCAAAATCATTCACATCATTTAAAAATATCACGAGAAAAAATATTTGAAACACATGCACACACAAATACAATGGTTGTATATACAGCCTTATGAATCTCACATTTGAGAGAGCAAGGCTGGAGCCCAGTAGCCCCTTCATCCCCAGAGACAGGCCCTGGTTGGCTCCTTTATAAGCCATGGCTCTCATGGATGACACACTCTGAGACACTGACTTTACTCATCTGTTTTCCTTTGTTCTTTTCCCAACTGGGGTTCATGTGGAACATTTCTCTAGGCCTCCCTTCCTTTAGTTCATAATTCTGAGCATGCAAATTTTCTTGGAAATCTAGCTGGTGTCTTCTTTGCATCACTGGATCTCAATAGGTTTCAAAAGGACTAAAATTGAGGTTTAGAAGGAAAGATAAATGGGTGCTGCGGTGGATGATTTAACCAGGGGATTCCAGGCAACCAAGGAAGGGAAAGGGGTCCGTGCTGGAGAAGGCAGGCCAACAGCAGGCTGCAGGATTTTCCCTGTGAGCAGCGTTCATGTGCACGAGTGTGCATCATCTACATGCACTTACTTTCCTACAGAAATTCAAATGTCCTGTTTCTTTGTTTATTGCTGTCTCTCCTAATGGAATGTCAGCTCCATAACAGCAGGGACCATGTACCTCTTGGCCATCCCTGTGTCTCTAGTGCTAAATACACATAGGTGCTCAATAAGTGTTTGCTGAACGAGTGACTATGTCATGATGATGTGTCTGCTCAGCACTCTTCCTTCTTGGATCTAGGAACAGACCCCCTTTGCATTTGAAGATCAATCCTACCCCCTTTCCCAACCACACAATTTCCCTGAAACACAGGGATGGGCATGTGGTTACCCAGAATTCTTTTCTTGTAATTGGAACTTTCTCTCTGGTGGTCAGGCTGGGAAGATATGTGCCAGGATTGACAGCAGTTTTGGTGCTAGACTTATAGAGAAAGATGCTCTGAAATAACTAAGTGGACAGGCCAAGGCACAGACATGGGGATGAGAGGCAGGGACACAGAGAACAATCCTGGCCACATTTGGTCTCTGGCTCCTGTCTGTCCTGACAGCCCCTGCTGTCCCTTTGCTGCTTTCTCAAGACTCAGTTAATCTGGTCTTAACTTTGAGTTCTGTGTGTGCCCCAGTATGCCTCCTCTAGATCCTCCTTTTTTTTGGGGTGGGGAGGGGTGGGTAGCAAACAGTTTCTTCTATTGCAGTCAAAAGAGTTCTGATGAATCCAGTTCATTAAAGATGAAGATTACCCAAAAAGTAGCACTCAGATATTTGCGGATGGGTAAGACTCTGAAAGATCTCATGGGTACACACAAGGTGGGACAGTGAGAAATGATGATGGTGGCTGGGCGTGGTGGCTCATGCCTGTAATCCCAGCACTTTGGGAGGCCAAGGCAGGCAGATCACTTGAGGTCAGGATTTTGAGACCAGCCTGGCCAACAGGGGGACTCTGTCTCTACGAAAAATATAAAAATTAGCTGGGTGTGGCAGCAAGCGTCTGTAGTCCCAACGACTCAGGAGGCTGAGGAAGGAGAATCGCTCTAACCTGGGAGGCAGAGGTTGCAGTGAGCCGAGATTGCGCCATTGCACTCCAGCCTGGGTGACAGAGAGAAGCTCTGTCTCTAAAACAAACAAACAAACAAACAAACAAACAAACAAAAAAAAAAGAAATTATGATGGTGGTGCTGGCTAATACCTGAGTACTGTCTACATGTCAGACATAGGACCAAGCATTTTGTGTGCATTATTTTAACTACTGTGAGCGTCAGTTTCATGTGTCAATTTGAGTAGACCACAGGTGCCCAGATTAAACATTGTTTCTGGTGCTTCTGAGAAGGTATTTCCAGAGGAGATCAGTGTTTCAATCTGCAGACTCAGTAAAGTAGATTGCCCTCTCCCATGTGAAGGAGCATCATGCAATCTGTTGAGGGCCTGAGTAGAAAAACATGCAGAGGAAGGAGGAATTTGCCCCTCACCCCCTGCCTCACTGCAGAGCTGGGGCATCCCTTCTCATCTTCTCCTGCCCTGGAACTGGGATTTACATCATTGGCTCCCCTGGTTCTCAGGCCTTCAGACTCAGACTGAATCACACTCCAGGCTTTTCTGAGCCTTTTGCTTGCAGACGGCAGATCATGGGACTTCTCAGCCTCCATAATCATATGCCAATTCCTCATAATAAATAAATCAATCTCTCTCTCCACACCCAATGCACACACAGTGTCATACGTAATAATAACTAAGATACATTCTGAGAGATGTGTTGTTAGGTGATTTTGTCTTTATGCAAACATCATAGCTTGTACTTACACAAACCTAGTCTTGCCTACTACACAAACTGCCTACTACACACCTAGGCTAGATGGTATAGCCTATTGATCCTAGGCTACAAACCTGCACAGCATATTGCTGTACTCAATACTGCAGGCAATTATCACACAATGGTAAGTATTTGTGTATCTAAATATAAAAAAGGCACAATAAAGACACAATTTTATTATCTTATGGGATCACCATTGTACATGTGGTTCACCTTTGGCCAAAATGTTGTTATGCGTTGCATGCTATAACTCCTATTCGTTCTTTTCTCTTATTGGAGAGCTTTAATACCACCACTACCATAGTGCTATGAAGTAGGCTCTTAGCTATTATTGTCTCTACTTTATAGAGAAAACCAAAACTCAGAGAGGCTGGGTAACTCATTTTAAGGTCCCACAGCTAGGAAGAGAAGGAGCTAGAGTTTAACCACAGATTTGTGTAACCACAGATTGCGTGAGCACATAATTTCTCTCCTACATCTTGTACACAGTTCTTCTCTCTGTTCTTTTCTCACTCCTCTGTTCTCTCATTCTTTCTCCATATCTTGTCTGAAATCTCTCATTCTCTCTTCTTTCAATGACCCTTCTCCAGCTCCTTTTAATCCCATTTTTACGACAGTACATAGCATATATTTTAAGACTAGGTTTTGAACTCTTTTCAGGTGTGAAGATACCTTTTAATGTTAAAGAATCTCCATATAATGGTAGCTGTACTAGCATCTATTGATAAAATGCCCACACAAAGATGGATCCTCAGATGCTGTGTAATAACTCTGTGACCTCTAGGTTGGCATTCCCTACTTTAAAATATATGGGAGAATCCAGATAATCATCCCTCTTACTCCTACCTGCTTGGCTTGTTGCAATATAGAAAAGGCTTATAAATGCTACTATAGAGCTCATTTTTGCTCACCCTGTGCCTTAAGGCTACCAATTTCTTCTGAAATGTGGTTTTTTTGTCCTTCCTTTAATATGTTTAATTATTTAAGAAGGCATGAACTGTGATACTTACATTTTATATATCACCTCTTGATTATCCAGGGGCTGATTAATTCATGGATTGCCCAAGTCGAGTCCTTCTCCTTTCTAACCCCATTTTGTTTTATCATTCCATTTCCTATTAGCGTCTTTTAGCAAGCACGGACAGTGGGGATGAGAAATGATTCTGGTTACAAATTATGAATTCTGATAAAAGATTTCGTTGGAGGAAGTTGAAGTTATTTCCCAAAGTAAGAATTTCTTTAATCCATCAGGCATATTGACTCTCTTTCTGAGCTCTGTGAAGGCAGGTGTTGCTCTCATTCACTACTAACCTCCAGGGCTCAGCAAGGTGCCTTGCACATGGTAGGTTAATAAAAGAATGAGTGGAATGAACGAATAAGAGCTGACGAATATAATAGGGAAAATAAACTTTCTCCTAGGTGAGACATTGATTTATAGGAAACTAAGTAAAATACAAGATAACTTATTTTACGTTGCATGTCTGCAGACAACACAGTATTCAACAATGTTTAAAGGACTGCTTTAAAAATTACCAACAAAAGATATATAGTTCTAATTAAAAACCAAAAAATATGGCTGGTCATGATGGCTTATGCCTGTAATCCCAGCACTTTGGGAGACTGAGGTGGGAAGATAGCTTGAGGCCAGGGGTTTGAGACCAACCTTGGCAACATGTGAGAACCCATCTCTACCAAAACAAAAAATTATCTCGGTGTTGTGGCATGCACTCCCAGCTCAGGAGGCTGAGGTGGGAGGATTGCTTGAGCCCAGGAGTTTGAGATGAGCAGCCTGGGCAACATAGTGATACCCTGTCTCTAGAAATAATTCAAAAACAAAACTGAGCCAGGTGTGGTGGCACACACCTGTAGTGTCAGCTACTTGGGATAGTGAGGAGAAAGAATCACTTAAGCCCAGGAATCAGAGGCTGAAGCGAACTATGAATGCACCACTGCACTCCAGCCTGGGTGACAGAGGAGAACCCTGTCTTTAAAAAATAATAAATAAATAAATAAATAAATAAATAAGTAAAATAAAAACAAAAAAAGTTACGCAGTGTCATTTTATGCCCTTGATAAAAAGAGGGATAGAGAGACACATTTCTAAGACAAGGATTGGTCCAGGCAAACTCCTCCTGTTATATTAGGCATTAAAGAAACATATTGAGACTCAACACACTAACTATTGAGCACTTAGTATGTGTCAGGTGCTGTGCTAAGCAATTTACATGACTTATCTCATTTGTCTTCACCACAACAGTAGGAAGTACTATTATTTGACAGGCATCAGCAAGTTACCAGTGTTCTCTGAAAATTTCTTTAACTCTCCAGCTTTTTGAACCAAGAATGAGTCTTGGTTGTCTTCTTTTTACTTCCTGGTTTTTAAATTAAAGATTTATTTTCCTATGAAATGTTAGGCATGTTTGAAAGATTGATTTAGATTTGAGATATACCCTTGGAAACTTTGAGATATCTGTTATTTCACTATCTCTTGCTTTTTGACATTAATACATTGTCTAGAAAAAACTTTTATAATGAGACTTACCATACTTTTTAAAATCTTCCTAAGCAAAATGTTTTGCATGTGGGGATGCAGACAGGGAAGAAGGCCAGGCAGCATCTCTGAGCCTGTTCCATGGCTCTGGTGCTGTCCAGGAATCAGGTGCTGAAATGGCTTAACCAAAGCCTTGTCAGGCCAGCCGGATGGAGCAATAGCTGATGGAGTGCTGCCTCGACTATAGCCTGGTGCAGCTGCTTCCCAGAATAGGGAAGCAACTTTAAAAGATCCTGATGGAACTAGAATTACAGCCCATCTTATTTGGAGGGGGTTGAGGGAAATAGCTAGCTATCTCCCTCCTACTCCTTCCATACTTTGCTTTAGCTTGGAAGGAAGGATATGGACAACAGGTTACTGATGGAAAAATGTATGTTCAAAAAGTAAGCCTAATTATGGAAAACCGTATGGAAGTTCCTCAAAAAATTAAAAATAGAACTACCATATGATCCAGCAATCCCACTACTGGGTATATATCCAAAGGAAATGAAATCAGTATGTTGAAGAGGTATCTGCATTCCCATGTTCATTGCAACATTATTCACAACAGCTCAGATAAGGAATCAACCTAAGTGTGAATCAATGGATGAACAGATAAAGAAAATGTGATAATACATAATAAAGTATTATTTGGCCTTAAAGAAGAAGAAAATCCTGTCATTTGTGACAACATGGGTGAACCTGGAAGACATTATGCTAAGTGAAATAAGCCAGGCACAGAAAAACACATACCACATAATCTCACCTACATGTAGAATCTAAAAAAGTTGAGCTCATGGAAGTGGAGAGTGGAATGATGGTTATCAGGGGCTAGGAGTGAGGAAGGGAGATATTGGTTAAAGGATACAAAAATTTCAGTTAGATGGGAAGAATGAGTTCAACAGATCTATTGTATAACATGGTGACTATAGTTAATAACAATGTATTGTATTCTCAAAAATCACTAAGAGAGTAGATTTTAAATGTTCTCATCACAAAAAAGTGAGGTAATGCGTATCTTAATTAGCTCGATTTAGACATTCCACAGTGTATACATATTTTATAACATGATTTGTACATGATAAATATATACAACTTTTATCTGCCAATTAAAACAAAAGCCAGGTTGACATTAGTACAACTGGTTACTGGCGCATTTTGAGAATTTCACTGCCTCTCCTGTCTTGGTGTTAGATGGGAACGGAGAAGAACCAGGACTGGAGGCTCAATGATACTGTCAGTCCCTTGGGACTATTCAGCAAACAAAAAATTATTGCAGTTTAATGAAAGGGAAATTAACGTAAGGACCTTGGTTTTAAAAAAGATCAAACCCATAGAGAAGTTTTTCATCATAGAAAAGTTCCACAGAGGGGAAAACCTTATGATTACAACCTCATATGAAATGCAGTGTTTATAAGAAGCTAGAATATTCACTGGGGACATGAACTTGATGAGTGTGCTGAAGATGGAATGAGTGTCTTTGCTGTAGCACATATGACATTCTGCTCTGTTATTTCCATATGTGCCTTATCTCTCTTATGACTAAGATAGCTTGAAGGAGGGGATCATATTCTTGTATCTTCCAAAGCACTGAGCACACGACTATGCACATGGTAGGTAGGCTTGTAGAATTTGCTTATTGAATTGATTGATGTTGCTCTCAAGACGAAGGTCCTTAAATCAGTCACTTCTGAGTATAGCTAATATTTATTATTTTCATTAATCCTCTTATCTAAAATCCTCCAACCACCCATAAGACCCCTGCCTGTTTCATCTGAACACTATGTGACAGGCACTATAGGTGCACGGATGAAAAAGATAAAGTTCCTGCCTTTAGAAGTCTGCAATCTAATGTGAGAGGAGAAATTTTAAAAAGAATTGTCCATCAAAATGTGTATGTAGAATTTTTACTTTTCTTTTTGATACAGAGTTTTGCTCTTGTCCCCCAGGCTGGAGTGCAATGGTGCCATCTTGGCTCACTGCAACCTCCACCTCCTGGGTTCAAGCAATTTTCCTGCCTCAGCCTCCCAAGTAGATGGGATTACAGGCATGCACCACCATGCCTGGCTAACTTTTGTATTTTTAGTAGACATGGGGTTTCACCGTGTTGGCCAGGCTGGTCTTGAACTCCTAACCTCAAGTGATCTGCCCACCTAGGCCTCCCAAATTGCTAGGATTATAGGCGTGAGCCACCGTGCCTGGCCTAGAATGTTTACTATTTAATTACATAACATTGGGATATATTTTTGGTTTGAGTTTTATTTTAAATCTGATTCAGATAGCAAAAACTCCTTCACAAACCTAGGTTAACATGGATCACAGATTGCCAACTGTTTTTATGTATTCTTAAGAATTTTCCCAAAGCATCTCCTTTGGGGTTAGGGATGGTTACTCTCTGGTTTGCAACTCAGCACCAGATAGGGTGCTCACTCTGGTCTACAAAGGGGCGTCTCTTGTCTGACTTAAAAGCCATAAGTTTTGGTATAAGATAAGGAAAGTAACTGTAGAGAAAAGGAGGGAGAGGACATACTAGAGGCATATGCCAGGGTGTTCCCAGAACTATAGGAGAGCTTCAGGGGATGCATAGATCTGTGGACCTCAGGGACAGGCCCCCGGGATTCTCTCCTTTTTTCTCTGGATGTCATCGGCATTCTCTCAGGTTCCTCCATGAGATGAGGGACAGAACAGGTGGTAGTTGTGATATACCTTTTCAACTCATGATTCAACAGCAAAGGGAGAACTTTCCTTCAAGATAGAAAATTTCAGATCAAGATACTGATTAGATACTGGACTAATCCCTAGTGGCCAAAGGGCTGCTTTGAGTGGCAGTCCCACAGGATCTTGTGATTGGAACAGTTCTCCCGAGGAGGAGTATTCTTCTCAGAAGGAATCAAGGTCCTGTGGAGGCCCAAGGAGCAGATCTGGCCACCTTATCCTGTGTGAGGAGCTCTGGAATGCATTGCTGCTCCCAAGCAGGGAGAATCTCCTTCCACTGCCCACTCACGGACAGCATACAGAATGACTGCAACAGCTGGGCACATCAAAGGATACTGTGTAGTTGTCCATGACCTCATATGGCTATAGGCATTTTATAAACAACATGAGAAGATGGCTGCTGAGGGGGAAGGAATCTTCTGATGTGCACAGTTCATGTTTCTTTGCTTGGCATAGCCAAACACCAGTGGATGGTATCATCTGTGCTGTAAACAGATTCTGATCTTGAACTCGCATGCTCTTCTAGAGAGGCACAGTCCAAGGACCACTGTCTGGCCTGGCTTTTCTTGAGTACATGGGGCTTCCTGCACATGCTTCTCTCCTCCAAAACACACACACATACACACACACACACACACACCCACACACCTCCTCATCTGTCTTATACTCAAGTCTTTCATGCTATAGAGCTCTTTGTATTTTGCAAGAAGTGAGTTCAAGCATCTCTGAAAAGCTAAGGGGAAGGACCTTTTAAATTCTACTTCCTTTAGTTACACAAACCCTCCAATGTCTTCTTGGTGACAGAAAGAACACAAGCTTTGGATTTCCTAAGTCTATTTTTCTGTTTCCAATGATATGCAGACCTCTGAAGGACCCTACCACTACAGAACAAGTAGATCCCCAATGAACTATATTTTTAGTGTATTACTGGGTTCACAAACTTGAGGAAAATCTCCAAGAACCATCCCATCCCACAGAAAAGTGAGAGCCGAAATTAGACCTGGCAGCAATGAATGGTAAATACATTGAAATGAAGGACTCTGAGCATCATAAAGAATATTACTAATCCTTGAATTGGTGGCAAGATAGGGTTACAGAATCCTACATTAAGCCAGGACCCTTGGAGAGAGCTAGGGTATTCTCAGGTCAGTAGGACCCCTTGGCCCTCAGTAGAGGTGGATACAAATCCTCTCTGGTAAAAAGTGTTTTCAGGCCAGGCACGGTGGCTCACGTCTGTAATCTCAGGATTTTGGGGGGCTGAGGTGGGTGGATCATGAGGTCAGGAGATCGAGACCATCCTAGCTAACATGGTGAAACTCTGTCTCTACTAAAAATACAAAAATTAGCCAGGCATGATGGCATGTTCCTGTAGTCCCAGCTATTTGGGATGCTGAGGCAGGAGAATTGCTTGAATCCGGGAGGTGGAGGTTGCAGTGAGCCGAGATCGTGCCACTGCACTCCAGCCTGGGCAACAGAGTAAGACTCTGTCTCAAAAAAAAAAAAAAAAAAAAAAAAAGTGTTTTCAATTTAGGCCCACAGAACTCCTACATTTTAAGATCAAGCAAATATAATAAGGAAGTAAGCCACCAGAAGTTAGTGGTAATGAAAACAACTAAGAACACATTTAACACCCAAGTACTGCAGATATTAGAACTGTCAAATACAGATTATAACTATGCATGCAATGTTTAAAGAATGAAATGATGAACTCACAAAAGTGAATAAGCAGTAAGACATTTTCAGAAATTATCAGGGAGATTTGAAAAAAAACATAAAACTCCTAAAAATAAAAAACAGTTTTGAAATGAAAACTCAGCAGTTTAGATACAATTGAAGAAATAATTAGTGAACTGGAAGATGTAACTGGGAAATTATCCAGAATGCAGCAGCACAGAGAGACAGAAGATGAAATAATGTGAGAACAGTTAAGAGACTTGGAGGCTACAATGAGAAAATCTCACATTGTCTGAGTAGAGTCCCAAAAGGAGAGAGTAGAGAGAATGGAGTAACGACTTTTGCTTTTTTTTGAGACAGGGTCTTGCTCTGCCACAGTAGGCTGGAGTGCAGTGGCGTGATCTCGGCTCAATGCCACCTCGATTTCCCAGGTTCAAGAGATCTTCCCACATAAGTCTCCTGAAAAGCTGGGACTACAGGTGCACACCACTACACCAGCTAATTTATCTTGTATTTTTAGTAGAGATGAGGTTTCTCCATGTTGCGCAGTCTGGTTTCAAACTCCTGGGCTGAACTGATCTGCTTGTCTCCATCTCCCAAACTGCTGGGATTACAGGCCTGAGCCACTGTTCCTGGCCAAGGAAAGACTTAAAAAGATGATGGCTGAGAAATACTCAGAATGATGACAGACATGACTCCTCCAATTTGGGAAGCACAGACCAGGTTTTTTTTTTTTTTTTTTTTTTTAAAAAAGAGATCCATATACATGATAGTAAAACTGCCAAACTGAATGATGAAAGAGAGAGACAAGAGATAGATCTACAAAGGAATGGCATTAGTAATAATGGGCATCAGAAAAGAAACAATGGCAACCATTACACCATGGAATAATAGCCATCAACTTGAAATTGTGAATACAGAAAAAGGTTCTTTCAAGAATGAAGATACAGTAAAGATATTTTTAGATTAAACAAAAACTGAGTTTATTAGGATGGGGCATTCAGCAAAGTAACATCTTTGGAATTAAAATGATCCCAGAAGGTCTTTCTGAGACGCAAGAAGGAAAAATGAGCAAATAAAATGGTAAAAAAAAAAAAGGTAAAATCATTGTCTTTATACAATAACAACAACAACAACTATTATTATTAATTATTATTATTATAACTGGCAGGGCTAACAAAGGGCAAAGACTAAAATACTACACAAATGCCAAGAGTAGGGGTTCAGAGTTAACATATCCTGAAGTCCTTATATTGTTATAGAAGGGGGTTAAGATAATTTCAGAGTTTGTTAAGTTAAAATGTATATAAAGTTTCAAAGTAAACCTCTAAAAAACCAAAAGTAGAGGTATAAATCCCAAATAAATAGGGGCAAAAAAAAAAAAAAAAAAAAAAGGGATTTAGAAAACAAGAACCTTCTGATGATGGCAGCGACAGGCCATCTGGAGTGGCCACTGCCATCACGCCGGCTGCAGCAGGGAGGTGCAGCTGCAGACCCAGGCCTCCCACTCCAGGAAGAAGGCAGAAGCCCCGCCATCCTGAGCACAGCTGCGGCTGTCCAAACCCCAGTTGCAGACCTAGGCATCCCTGTGCTCTTGGGGGCCTGGGAAGTCTCCCTTGCCCTCACAGACTCAGAAGTGTCTGCCCCTGAGACCTGGCTTCTCCTTGCTGTTGGCATCTGCTCCAATCTCAGAGCAAAGTTAGGGCAAGCCTGGGCACTGTTGTGGCCCAGCCAGGTGTGCACAGGCTCAGGGCAGTGCTGACATGCCAGCCCCCTGCTGCCTCTTCCCCCTCTGGACTTTGGGTGCCAATAAGCATAGAAGGGAAGCCAAAGGGGTGCTGAGGGCAGCTCAGCGCTGGCCTGCAAATGCCCCTTGGCACCTACAACTTGCATGCCATGAACGGCAGCAGGAGGCAGACAGGTTTCTGAGAAGAAGAGGGCAGGTCCACAGTTAGTCCCTACCTTCAGGCCAGGGAGGGCCTGATGGCTGGGTTTGGGCTGCCAGCACCATGGACAGGAGTGGGAACTTATGGTGCCTTTTCTTGGCCCACCTATGGCTGTTCATGGACCAACTGGTGTGCACTTTCTCCTCTCTGAGGCCCATAAAAGCCCTAGGCTCAGCCAGAGCTGGGCATACGTCAGGATGACCAGCTGCAGAGAGGAGCTACCCACTCCAGGGCCCCCTCACTGCTGAAAGCTGCAGAGATGACTGATGCCTGCCTGCAGAGAGAAACCACCCACTCTAGGGCCTCTTCTCTGCTGAGAGCTGCACAGATGATGGAATGACCAGCTGCAGAGAGGAGCTACCCTCTCTGCTAGGAGCTGAACAGTCGACAGGACACCCTGGCTACAGAAAGGAGTTGCCCCATGGGAGACTGAGCTGTTCTATCACTCAGTGAAGCTCCTCTTAGTCTGGCTCACCATTCACTTGTCTGACTACCTCATTCTTCCTGGTCACAGGACGAGAACTTGGGACCTGCAGAATGGCAAGGCTGAAAGAGCAGTAACGCAAAGAAGGCTGAAACATGCCCCTTGTTTTCTATGTTGTGGGAAGAGAGAAGGAGAGAAGAGCTGTGACCCTTCAGGGAGCTCAGACCTAGGATCTCCTCGAGCCAGGGCTGTGACTCCCTCTTTGAGACCCTGCAGTTCCTGGCATCTCCAAGCTTCTAGGTGCCACCATGTTCCCCAGTGCCAGACAGAGAAGCTACCTGCACCCGGTCCAGCTGCAGCCTTGCAGAGAGCAGGCACCCATGCCAGTACCTGGAGTTACCCCCCCTGTGGTAACAGCCAGCGTGTCTGACTGCACAGTGGCTGGGCCCTGCACTGGCTCACACACCCCTTGCCAGTCCACGTCTGACTTGTAGTCTCCCTTGGAGGTGTGGGATCCAGGCTGGTGGTGTGAGCTGAGCGCAGCCTGCCATGGCGAGTGGGCGGAACAAGCCCATCAGGCCCAAGCAAGACTTGGCCAAAGGCGCCACCAGCCACAGGGGTCTGGCTAGAAGAGTGACACCCTAGAGATCCTGAAACGCTGCCACCTTCAATAAAAAAGACTTTCAACCAATCAAATTTTTAAAAAGCAAGAAAGGAAGAGAAAATCATTGAAAACACGGAAATTGAGAAAACAAAATAACAGAAACAAGTTTAAACATATTGATGTTCTGATTATATGGAAGTGGACTAAACTAATTGGCAAAGGGACGTAGACATGGTCAAACATTTGGAGAAACTTAAGCTATACATAGGCTGCATACCAGAAACACACATAAAACATAAGGACTTTGAAAAGTTCAAAGTTAAAGTATGGTAAAGATAAACCTGGCAAATACTAACCAAAAAAAAGCTGGAATAGATATCATGTTATCAGACCAAATGTGTATTTAGGGATGGATGAGATCACTTCTTGACAATGGGTCCATTCACCAGGAAAATACAATTGGTAAAGTTGCACCTAACAAATTAGCCTCTACATGTATAAAACAAAAATTGACAGAATTACTGAGAGAAATGAACCGCCATGGTAGGATATTACAAAGCAAGCCCCTCAGTTATTAATAGGCCAAGCAGAAAAAAATGTAGTAAAGATTGTCATTTGAATAACACGATTAACAAGCTTAATTTAATGGGCATAAATAGAATATTATTCTACTTTTTACCATCTCTGCGAACGCAAGCAGGTCTCTGGACCTCAGGTTCCTCATCTGCAAAGCAGGGACGACACTATTTACAGTGTTTTCGTCAAATCTAAAGTGTCATTGGCAATAAGACTTACCATGATATTACATATCTCTAGGCAAAGAAGAACTCTGCCAGTAAACGCAGGCTGCCAATTCTAAGTCCCATCTCAATTTTAGAGATATTAAAATGTAAAAAAAAAAAATTGTGACTTAGGATCAATTAAATGCTGCATCTCATATGAACTGCTTGATGGTTAAAATGAGATATCAGTAAAATACCAGACACGTGCTTTTCCTGCTGTCTATGCCTCCGTAACTGTAGGCTGCAAGCAGGTGAAGGTAAACTAGGGAAGAGCATGGTACAAATCTGAAGTGGGAATGTTTGTTTTTAGCTTCTGCACATCCTTTTGTGTTCTAGATACCCGCACCTCAAAAATAAACTCAAAAGTTTCCTTAGAGGGAAAATTAAGTCAGAATCACAGCAAAATGATAAGACCACCTGCTCACCAGGTCAGTAGGACTGGAGAAGAGAAGGGATGTGTGAAGTAAAACACAGGATGGGGAGGCTGGCGTCAGATCCGCCCCCTAGAGCAGCAGTGATGCTGAGTGGGAGCCGTGTATATTCCAAAGAGCAGAGCAAGAATGAGGAAGGCCCGGGGTGCAAGGCCGGGGAGGGTCAACCTCAGCTCTCTCCTGCCCTAGGCCTGGGCCTCTGTAGCCTGCAGTGGGGCCCATGGGACTAAGAAGGTCCTTCAGCCAGCCCACCGCTTAAAAAAATGGGGAGAAGAGAGACTTCAAGGAAAGTGATTGGAGACACGGCATACGTCTACTTTCTAAATGGATGAAAAATTCAGACTACTAAATGTAGCTTTGCCGTTTTCAGCAGAGGCATTTTTAGCGTTTTAATTATATCACTATTTTTGAATGGCTTTTTATATAAATACTCTTCACTACTTTGTGAAAATCAGGTTTTTTTGTTAAAAGCCTTTTTAAAAAATAAATTTAAAAACAAACGAACAAAAACAAATAAGCCTAAAACTCTCTTTGACCTAGAGAGGCCTCTGTCCCCTTGGTAAACAGATCTACAGGCTACCTGTCCTTCCACGGCCATCGAAATGCCACCTCCAGACCTCTGTGATTCCCAGCTGGAAGTGCTCTTGGCCCCTCTGACCTCCAGGAATGCTTGCATCTCTCTGGTGGCACTGGTCACTTATGACCTCACCCAATTTCGGTGTGTTTATCCCACCAAAGACAGTGAGATCTTTAAAAGCTCTGAATTCCCTCTCTCCACCTCCAGCCACTCATAGCACTAGGTGTCAAACAGTGAGTTGCCGAGTGAATTAATTCGGATAGTCACCGAGGAACAAAGTATGCTTTTAGGAATTCTTTACAAAACTCACATGGTTTTTTCTTTTCTTTTCTTTCTTTCTTTTTTTTTTTTTTTGAGATGGACTCTTGCTCTGTCACCCAGGCTGGAGTGCAGTGGCACAATCTCGGCTCACTGCAACCTCCGCCTCCTGGGTTCACGCCATTCTCCTGCCTCAGGCTCCAGAGTAGCTGGGACTATAGGTGCCTGCCACCACGCCCGGCTAATTTTTTGTATTCTTTAGTAGAGACGGGGTTTCAATGTGTTAGCCAGGATGGCCTCGACCTTCTGACCTCGTAATCCGCCCGCCTCGGCCTCCTAAAGTGCTGGGATTACAGGCGTGAGCCACCGCGACCGGCCTTCTTTTTTTTGTTTGTTTGTTTTGAGACAGAATCTCTCTCTGTCGCCCAGGCTGGAGTGCGGAGGCACAATCTCGGCTCACTGCAAGCTCGGCCTCCCGGGTTCATGCCATTCCCCTGCCTCAGCTTCCAGAGTAGCTGAGACTACAGGCGCCCGTCACCACACCCGGCCAATTTGTTTTTTTGTATTTTTTGTATTTTTAGGAGAGATGGGGTTTTACCATGTTAGCCAAGATGGTCTCGATCTCCTGACCTTGTGATCCACCTGCCTTGGCCTCCCAAAGTGCTGGGATTACGGGTGTGAGCCACCGCGCCCGGCCCAAAACTCACATGTCTCTGTGACAGGGATTGACATTGATTAAAACGAATACATTTGTTGGTAGCATATTTTGTTTATTGTTGTGAAATTATACAATAGCACAGTTAAAATTCTCTGAAGTAATGGCCATCACCTCTCTGAAAAATGACACCAAGCATTCAACCTTTTATCTTGTGTTTTAGTTTTCTATGGCTGCTTTGAAAAATTACAATGAACTTAATGGCTTACAACAATACACACGGGTTATCTTACAGTTCTGTACATTAGAAGTCCAGCATTGGTCCTGCTGGGCTAAAATCAAGATTGGCAGGGCTGCGTTTTCTTCTGGAGGCTCGAGGGATAAATCTGTTTCCTTGCCTTTTCCAACTTCTGGAGGCCGCCCACATTCCTCGGCTCTTGGCCTCTCCCTCCATCTTCAAAGCCAGAATAGTGGGTTGAATCCTTTTCACACAGAATCACTCTGACTTCCCCTTCTGCCTCTCTTTTCCCCACTTTTAAAGACCTTTGATTACATTGGGCCTACTCAGATAATCCAGAATATTCTCCCCATTCCAAGGTCTTTAACTTAATCACTTCTGTGAAGTCCACTTTGCCAGGTAAGATAACATATTGGTGGGTTCTGGGGATTAGGATGTGGTATTTTGGGGAGGCCATTATTCTGTCTACCACACCAACTGGCTCAGTTGCTCTGTGTGTGTGTGTGTGTGTGTGTGTGTCTGTGTGTGTCTGTGTGTGCGTCTGGGGTAATTACATAGGGGCCTCAGACCTTTGAGCTGATCAGGAGAGTATGTAATTTGGGGTGAGGGGGTGGAAGTGGAATTCTGCCCATTGCTCCTGGCTGCCCAGGACTGGGGAGGAGGTATGGATGCGGCAATGAGACAGCTCTGGCAAACCTGCCAGGCACTGCTGAGTAACCTTTTTTAGAAAAGTTTTAAGAATGGGCTAAAAAAAGCCCTGGCTCCTGCTCCAATTCATATGTATTAGCATTTAATTAGTATTTAATTTAATTGGTATTTATTAGTGTTCAGAATCAGGGGCAGTCCATCCAAAACCACAGCAGAAGAGCTGGCACACTGCAATCGTTCTTCCATGATACCAACAACAATGAAATCTCAGGGTTAAGGGTGACCCATTTAAGAAATATATTTTTGCAGAAGAGGCTTTCGAGTAGGCCCTTTCAGCAGTTTGAATCAGAAAGTACTGAAGTTCCTCAATCCAGTTTTAACAGCAGCAGCTTCCTTTGCAGATGTAGAAGAGGCGCTCTTTTCCTTCTTGGGATTGTTAAATCTATGTTGACAAAGTTAGGACCCTGGAACATATTTGGCTGTACACACAGTAGGTGCTTGAACAGCTGTTGAGCTGAATAATCCAAAGCCTTTTATTTCTAGGCTATGAGTAAATACAAAAGGATTAGATTGGAAGCAATTTGGTGATATCTAATAAAATTTAAAATGAACATATCCCTGACCCTGCGGTTCTACTTCTTGGTATCCATCCTAAAGAAATATTTGCTTATGTGTGTAAGGATGTACATGCAGTGTGGTGGAATTTGCAATGGTCACAGATCAGAAACAGCTTAAACATCACTTGAGGAATGGCAAAATGAATACAGTACATCCATACTAAGCAACTTTTAAAAAAGCTACATCTATATGTTTGAACATATTATACAGTGAAAAAAAGCAAGTTTTGGAACAATATGTATCAGTGTGATTTCTCCATAAATTATGTATTTTATAATATATATACACAGTAGAAATGTACACAACATAGACTCTTTCTCCCTATGTCTCTGTCTGTCTCTCACACACTCTCTCCATATACATGACATAGAAATTTCTGGAAGCATAAACAGCAGACCGAAAAAGTTGTTATTCTGGGAGGGGGCTGGGATGGTCTTGAAGGAGTGTGGATTGGTAAAAATGGATTTTTACCTTCACCTAGGTTGTGTGATTTTTTTTGCAACAAAATGTGCTTAAGTGTAATTAAAAGTAATACATATATATATATATATATATTTTTTTTTTTTCTTTTTTTTGGAGATGGATTTTGCTCTTGTCATCCAGGCTGAGGTGCAAAGGCATGATCTCGGTTCACTGCAATCTCTGCCTCCCAAGTTCAAGCAATTCTCCTGCCTCAGGCTCCCAAGTAGATGGGATTATAGGCACATGCCACCACGTCTGGCTAATTCTTGTATTTTTAGTAGAGACGGAGTTTCACCATGTTGGCCAGGCTGGTGTCGAACTCCTGACCTCAGGTGATCTGCCTGCCTCAGCCTCCCAAAGTGGTGGGATTACAGGCGTGAGCCACTGTGCCTGGCCAAAAGTAAAATATATTTTAAGTAAAAAAAAAGAAACAGAATGAAATAATTTAACACTTTAAGATAATATCAAAACTGATTATCAAATCTATTAAAATGTTATACAAAACAACAATTAAGACTGAAAGTTCAAAAATATTTGTACTGATTTTGTTAAAAGCATATGTGAATGTGTGCATATATGTATATATTTTAATATGTATCTAATTATATTTATATACATACTACATCTACCTATTATTTACCATATCTATCTATAAATACTATATATATCTATATACTACATGTATGTATACATACTTATAATAAAATGCATAAACGCTGCTTTGGCTAAATCATGGATAAATGTGTCTTTTTAAAAATCATTGTTCTTATTATTTATAATGGCAAATTTATCTCCTATATGATTGTGATTAATTTGGTAATTGAATACAATTTGCCTTTTAAATAATTCAATTAACTTTAGTAAATTAAAAAGTTTCCTGACATAGTTGCAAAATTAAGAAAAACCTAAAACACTGCTTTACAGTATGTAGCATCCCTTTAAATGAAACCCTTCCAAATGTGAAGACTGTGTTACGGTTTTATCAAATGAATAATTTTTGGGTAGAAAAATGGATCTAAATCATGATTTAAACTTTACAACCACTACAATCTTTCCATTTGAGCAAACTCCTGTTGGAAACTGAGATGGTAGGGGTGTTATCTCAGACCTCTGGGGATATCCCAGGAAACAAAAGCTGCTCTAAAGGAATTGTACAAGATTGACACCAACAGGAATTCCTTTCTAGACTCTGTGAGACTGTAGATTGGGTGTTTAGTTCCACTGAGAAAAGGAGAAGCCACTGGGCTTTCTATTTACTGGAAAACTAGTACTGAAGATCCTCAATGGTCTGTGCGTGCGTGGAAGTTGCCAGAGATGATCAAATCTTCCCCTCACCCCGCAGGGAGCAGACTGCAATCATACACCTGCCGGTTAACAGATAAGCCCTCCATATGCGGAGGCACTCGCCCAGATGCGCAGAGGATCCGAGCCGGCCCAGGCCCTCCCCCATCCCCGCAGAACAAAGGGCAGTCATTTCCTGCTCCTCCCAGAGTCACAGACATGCACACGCCTTCCATCACAATTAACTCAAGAATCTGAAACACAACACAAACCGACCCGCAACACGCTCAAAATCAATGCTGTCAATACCCAGAACGAGGACACCGAAAAAGCAACACAAAACAAACCTATTCAAAGAGTAAATACTCAAAGCAACAGGGCTCCAGTCAGACATACTACAAGGTCAACACATTCAAGACAAGTTCAAGTACGGAGTGCTTTATAAACAGAAGAGCTGGCTGTTCTACCAGGGGTGGCAAAAGTAAATGCTTTCAGGGGCCAGGTAGTGGAAAGGTCTATAAGGTAATAGAGGGTGAACCTGTTATGAACTGGACCGTAGGTACCCCTGATAAAGGCTACAAATGCAATATTTCAAAATTTCAACTCCTGCTACATGATTCTTACACAGAGAGGTGACAATCAGACAGATAATAAAACAGAATTAAATATAGGTTTAGGGTGGATGAAATCTAAGGGTCAAAATCAGAAATGTTGCCAAAAAGTCCACATGGGATGAAAGGCAGGGCAGTGATCCTAGCTTTCATTGTTTGAAAAGATAGTGATCATTTGGTTTATATCTTCAAAGGCAATAACAAAACAAAAGCTAAAAGAAATAGCTTATTAAGCTCTAATATGAGGGATTCAGATTAGTCAAATTGGTTCTTGACATAAGTAACTATCGAGCTGGATTACAATAGGATTGCCACATTCCCTCAGATGGCTCAAAGTAAATGGAGCCTCTGAATACTGTATGTGTGGCCTTATTGTAAGGCAAGGGGTGGACCAAATGACCTCCCAAGATCCTGATTTAAATATGTCTGTATAGTCCATTTTTGGTTATCCAGCCCCAAAAAGGAGACAGTGACAAATCATCCTAAGCTGAAGATAATAAAAAGTTATATTTGCCTTTGGAATGTATTTTGGTACTCAAATTAGAATGTGTCTTTCTGATGCTCTGAGAATTCACAATGCTTCACAACAGCCCCAAAGAAAGCCTGACCTGGAGCTGGGAGACTGCCCAATTTTGCCATCCTGTCTTCTGTGTAACTCTTGTTCTTTGCTGGGGGTGAGCAATAAATATCATCTTTCAGAATAACATCCAGCAGCCCAAGCTTTCTCAGACAGAGGCTGCCTGGCTCAACCCTGCCCTAGAAGAGACAGGGCTCTCTCTAAATGGCTGATTCCACATCAAGACCCAGGACGGTCTAGTTCTTGTTTCCAGAGGATGACTCCAAAGTCCTACAGGACCCATATAAACAGCAAGCTACACAAGGTTGAGACTTCTAAACCTTGCTGTCAGTGCAAATGATGGTCTAGCTTCACTGCCACAGAGTACACAAAGGCACATTTATTGAAAGAGAACATGAAAAAGACTTCATTGAAGAGGAAGATGAAATGAATGTCCAACACTTGGAAAGAAAGAAACTGAAGGCTCAGGAGGTGCAGGAGCAATCCCCTGCACATCAAAGGACTGGCGGGATAAAGACCTGCACACAGAGCCCACATTTACACACAGGCTCAGGGAATTGACCTCAGCGAGTGGGCCCATGGGGGCACATATCACTCCGTTTGACCTGGAAAGGACAGGCAAACTGAAAATCCTGCTACCAAACAGCTCTGCTTCTTCCCAAATAGACCCAGGCCAGCACCAGCCCTGGGGCCAAGACCTTCTCTGCTAGTTCTGTTCTTCGCAGCTGAAAGATGAATCATAAGGAGAGCAATGCAACCTGTGCCTACTATTTCAGCATGCCTTTGAGAGAGATGCTGTGGAAAGGGGAAAACGATAGCAAAAATAATGAAGTATGCTGTAAGAGGCTCTTTGCATCCTCCTTTAGGGGGTGTGCTCGGCCCTTCGCACCCTTTCTTTCCTTCCATCTGGAACCATGGGAAAAGAGTGCAACAGAGCAGGGGGGACCCAATGGGTCTCCTGCAACAGCCAGGGGAGAAGGAGGGAAAGCCAGACCATAAGAAGCAGCGTTGGCTGCTCAGTGTAGGGGCAGGGGCTGGGAGAGGGGTGCAAGGTACTGAAATCAGAGACAGCTTCCCAGTGGAGACAGGGAGAGGCTTTCCATGCTCTGGGATCTGGCTAGCTCCTTCCAGATGTCCAGGTCTCAGAAGGAGAAGAAAATAGGGTGAAGACACTTTCTGTTCATATCTCAGGTCTTACTTTTTTCCATATTAACTTGTGGGAATACAAGAGTATACCATCTTCCAAGATGAAAGGAGGGCATAATAGTTGCAACTTGGGGGGCGAGGAGGAGGAGAGAAGGACAGTTGCCCTGCTTTTCTCTGTCCTTTTTCAGTCCCCAGGGTCTATCAGGGGAGGCCAGGGTCGCCAAGTAGGAGGCAGGGCAACCATCCAAACAGAACGTCTCAGAGATGCATCAAAGTCCTCTAACCAGAGATTCTGGCAGAGTGGCACATGGCTCTGGGAGTCAGGTTGGGCATGGACTTAGTGAGGAGGGTGTCTCCCTGATTCAGAGAGCAACTGGACAGTCACAGAACTGGACACAGGCAAGGCTGATTGACTGCAAATCTGCTCAGGTCACCCAAGGTAAAAAGAGTCATTGCAATGATTCCATTTCTCCTTTTCTGTCATATTCAGCTCTTTAGTTTTTTCCTTCTAAAAGCCCAGAATTGTCCTGTCCAATTCAAAAGTGACTATTTTTAATTAAAATAAAAGAAAATTTAAAAATTCAGTTCATTGGTCACACTAGCTACCATTTCACATACTCAGTAGCTACATGTGGCTGGTGGATTCCATACTGGACAGCATCAACACAGAACATTTACATCATCACAGAAAGTGCTTCTGGACAGCACACCAATCTAGATCTAGAAGGCCTAGAATTGAGTAACTCTACTCTTTGCAGGGTAGAAGAAATGAACAGACAAAATAAAAACTGTACTTTACAAAGAATCTTTTCTATACATCTCACCACTAACCCTCATGACTACCCTGTAGATTTCAATATGCCCATTTTATTTAGATGAGGAAAGTGGGTCTGTGTAAAGTAAATTGCATAAGGTTTATAAATACTGGGTTGGCTACGGTTAGAATTAAAACCAGGTCTTCCAATTCCAAGGTCAAAGCTTTCTACTGTTACATGCAATTGCTGCAAATAATGTTACCCGCCAGTTACTTTAGTGCTACCAAAAAAGCTTGGGCCTCCCAGAATGAGGTCGACAGGCCCCTGTAGTGTTTTTATTGATTGACTGATTTTTGAAGTGATAACGAAACTTTGTACAGTGCTGTTGGCAGCTGTAGAGTTAGTAAGCCTTGGGGTTCAGATCCCGACTCATCTACTTACTATTTACTTAGCAGAGAGCAAGCTGCTTACTGTCTCTGAACCCCACCTTCCTTTTCTCTCAATGAGGATGACAATACATTTACTTCATAGTGCTGTTGGGGATGAAATAAAATGAGGGACGTGAAATGAGATGATGCATAGTGCCTGGCACATATCAGTGCTCGATGCACAATCTTTTTTTTTTTTTTTTTTTAGACGGAGTCTTGCTCTGTGGCCCAGGCTGGAGTGCAGTGGTGCCGTCTCGGCTCACTGTAACCTCTGCCTCCTGGGTTCAAGCAATTCTTGTGCCTCAGTCACCTGAATAGCTGGGATTACAGGCGTGTGTCACCATGCCCAGCTAATTTTTGTATTTTTAGTAGAGACAGGATTTCACCATGTTGGCCAGGCTGGTCTTGAACTCCTGACCTCAAGTGATTCACTGATCTTGGCCTCCTAAAGTGTTGAGATTACAGGCGTGAGCCACTGCACCCTCAGTGCACAGTAATTGTCAATGGTGATTGGCAGAAATTTACAATGCACTGTCACATGCAATAGCCTATGAAGGCTTCAAGACAACAAGCCATTACAGTTATTCCCCTTTTTACAGAGGATATCTCTGAATCTCAGTGAGTAAGAGACTGAAGGTCATACAACTAGAACATTTACATCTTAGGGCATGAACTCAGGCTGTTTGGATTCCTAGTCTTATGCTTTTTTTGCAACCCAATGTTGGTTTTCAGGAGAGAAGGGAGCCGTGGGCACCAAGGCATGTGCAGCAGAGGTTTAGCTGTCCCTCTTAATTTCCATCTGCCCCCCTCTTTGAAATGGTTAATTAATGTTTTCTTAGTCTTACGTAAAGTGCTGTGCGAAGGCAGCTTTGAGCATCCCCTTCTACCATAATTGTCACCCTTAAGGCCTTCCTGTACAGAGATCCTACAGCCCCACTGGTAAAGAAGTAATACCTGCATAATCAAGTAGGCTTAAATATGAAGAGAAGAGAGTGCCTTAAAGCAGAGCATTCCAGTTTTCTCCCTGAAAAGCCTGTGGATCAAACACCCTTCTTCCAAACTTCCTTCCATCCTGACTCACTGCAGTAGCAAAAGGCGAGGCCACAGCATCCCAGAACCCCAGCTGAGCCCAGCAGACGACCACAGACCTACGAGAACGTATGTTGTTGCAAGTCACAGGGATTTGGAGTTGTCGCACAGCCTTATTACAGCAAAAGCTGAGGGTGGGAGGCACTTACCCCGCCACGACGATCTCAAAGTCCCCATCATGGTCCACATCAGTAACTGCCACACCATAGTTGAGCTGGGTGGGATTACTGTCATAGTCAGGGGGCAGAACTGAGTTGGTGACTGCAGTGAACATGGGTTCAGCCCGCTGGGACCCCTCAGTGATAGGCAGAAACCAGAGCAGCAGCAGGAACATCCTGGACATCTGAAACCAAAAGTGACAAACGTTACTGAAAGAACCTGTAACCAAAGCAACCCCAGAACATTAAAGTCCTGGGTAGGCCCAGAGTGCCTTTCTCTCCTATTCATGGAGAGCTTGGCAGTGCCTAGGCTGCTACTTTTCCACAAACCCTGCCCTACCCTGCCCACCCTCCTTGAAACTGCAACCTGCCTCCATCATGGCTGATCGCCCTTAGCCTGCTCTGCTTTTTCTTTTTCTATGGCACCTATCATTGTATGACGTATGGTGTAATTTACTTATTATTACACTTATTATTTATTGTGTGCCTCCCTCTGCTAGAGTGTAAGCTCCACTTGGGCAAGGATCTCTGTTTTATTCACTGATATGCAGCAAGCCAAGGGTAGTTCACATAATAGGCACTTCTTTCCTTCATTTATTTCATATTTGTGGAAGGAAGGAAATGAGGGAGGAAGGGAGGGAGGTGGGGAGGGAAAGGTATAAATACAAAGGCATTTCTCACACTCTGGGAGAAAGACTGGGAGAATGAAGAACATAACAGCTCTCAAACAATGCAGAGTTTGGGTGAGACCCTCATGAGTATCCAGACCTAGAACAATAGTAGATGCAATGAAAGGCTGTTCTTCTGTGGTACGTACTCCAGAGGTAGCCAGGGGGAATATGCGACCTGGCAGGTTCCTCAAGCCAAGATCCCTCCCTAGGGCAGCTGGCCATCACCTCCAGACCAAGAAGCAGTCAGTTAGGGAAGGTGTTCCAGCAGGATCTGGCGGGTAGCACATCATTCACTTGGAGAAATTAAACCACTGCGTGCGTGTTTCATTATAAATTAATTATGTATAATGCATTGTATAATTCATTATTATATCTCTAACATAACTCGGGGTGTTGCCAAGTAGCCTGGTGCCATGGGAGCCAGTGGCACACACCCAGGAGACAGATGAAAATGGCCAAGGAGGTGGAGGGACTCCACCTCCCTTGAGTGAAAGTAAGGGAGACACTTGGAACGCTGTAGATGGCACACCCTGAGACTCTCCCCGCAGGCCTAGAATCAGCACTCATGGAATGTTTTAAAGGCTCTGCTGGAAGGAGGCCCACAAAGGCTGCATGGGTCTAGTCCCAGCAGGCAAAGCGATACTTTCCTGCCTTCAGAAGGTAGCAGACCTATTCTAGATGGAACTTTTCCTGCTGGCTTGTCAGTGCATCTGGCAGCCAAGAGCAAGGCTGAGTGAGGCTGATGTCTTAATGAAGGGAAGAGCAAGGAAGATCTGAAGACTGTCTCCCCATATGGAGACAGATGCTCCTGCCAGCAAATGAGCTTGCTGTTCAAGGACCCAGAGACCAAAATGAAGGGCCTGGGCACTGCCTTCAGAGTCAGACGTGATTCAGGAGCCTCTTGAATGCTTTGCTGGAGAGGCTGGGGAGTGACACAGGGGCAAGGCTCCAATTGCAGGGCAAAAACTGGGAAGGAGGTTCTTGTAGTGTGTTCAAAGGGCACATGTGGGGTGTGGCACTACCAAACTGAGGTCATTCCAAATTACAGAGACGTCTGAACGAGACAGCATCTTCTGCTGGGTTTTCTAATCACTAAAGACAAATGCATCATGAATCACTAGAAGAGCTTTGCAACTTGGCAGGAACTTTGATTGGATAAAGGAAACTCATAATTGGATTAATGAGCAGCTGGGTGGGGATGGGGGAGGAAATGAGAAACTAAAGAGTATTTAATAACCAGTGTCGACATGCCGAAATGTAGCGTGGATCTGAAGGTCATTGGACTTTTCAACGGATGACCTCTATTGTAGTGAATGGCAAAGGAGTTTCAATTTGAGGGCCAAATCCAATTGATTGGCAGTGGCTGGAAAGAGTGCTGTGATCAGCTTACAACATCAGCAATGGGCATGGAAGAGAAAAGTTGCATCCGACATGTGTTTTAGAAGCTAGTTAGTTCCTCCCAGGCACCACACCTGCAATTTGGGTCATGGCCACCAGTGAGGCTGGTCCCATTGGGGTAATATGAGCCTAAAAGTTCTAATCATTAGAACCTTTCTAATGAAGGCCCTGAGAGTCAAGAACCATGATCTAGCCTCTTTAGTTTTACCTTTTCTTTTAATGAAAAGGAGAGATACGAAAGAAGTAGCTGCTCTGTGTTATCCGTTTCCAGATAAATAACTTAAAGCAAGATGAGAAAGAAATAATGCACCCACTGGCTGACCTCTATTTTGCCTGGGTGACCTTAAACAAGTCACAACCTCTTTGGGTCTCAGTTTTCTTCCCCAAAATGAAGGTTTGGAGTTCTCTAAAGGTCCTTTCTGGCTCTAAAATTCTATGATGAATTAAAGGATTTTTTTTTAGATGCAGACCTTCAGCAGTTTTTTCCCTCCTGAGTTGCTTCTATAAACTTCAGGCCAACCAATGTGATTTTCCTTTCTGAGGATATGAAACATATTTTGAACAAGACAAGCTTTTCAGCAGAGTTCTACAGTAGTTGCCTCACAAGGGCCAAGGCCAGAGAGGAGCAAGCCATCATGTGGATCCTGAACTCACCCAGCATGAGTAGAGCAGTGGTTGGCCTCCCCCCGAGACCAGGGAGAGAGTGGGGCGGGGAGAATAAGTCCTTTACATTTCATTCCTCTGCCACGCCAAACACACCCAATGCACCCACCGGGCTGCTCAGTACCAGTTTGAAAGTCAGGGATAAGCAGTGGGCTGTCTTGATGGTGTATTTTTTGGGCAATGGTTATGGTGAGGAAGCTTAGAAGACGGTCTGTAAATATAATATTTACCCTCTTTTTGGGGGGTTCAGATAAAGTAAATCATTTAAATGCTCTTCTCTACCCTGGCTGCTCAGAGCAGTCGGCAGACCAGCGCATCAGCGTCATTTAGGAGCTTGTTGGAAATGCAGAAACTTGGATCCCACTCCAGACTTAATAAATCAGAATCTGCATTTTAACAAGATTTCAGATTATTCCAATGCATGTTAAAATTTGAGAAACACTGCTCAATCTTGGCTGTGCATTGGAATCATCTGGGGAGCTTTAAAAAAATTCTCATGCCTGACAATAGTTTCTTGGATAAGACAGCAAAAGCACAGGCAACAAAAGAAAAAATAGCTAAAACAGACTGCATCAAAATTAAAACTTTTGTACATCCAAGGACACTATCAAAAGAGTGAAAAGGGAACTCACAGAATGGGAGGAAATATTTGCAAATCATATATGTAACAAGGTATTAATATCCAGAATATATAAAGAACTACAACTCAACAACAAAAAAACTAAACAACCTGACTCACAACAAAGGACTTGAATAGACGTTTCTCCAAAGATATACAAATGCTCAATAAGTACATGAAACATCACTAATCATTAGGGATATGCAAATCAAAACCACAATGAGATACCATTTCATACCCATTAGAATGGCTATAATAAAAAACAAAAACAGAAAATAAGTGTTGGTGAGGATGTAGAGAAATTGGAATCCTTGTGCACTGCTGGTGGAAATGTAAAATAATGCAGCTGCTGTGAAAAACAGTATGGCAATTCCTCAAAAAATTCCAATTAGAATTGTCATATGATCTAGCAATTCCACTTGGGCATATACACGAAAGAACTGCAAAAAGAGACATGAACAGATATTTGTACACCCATGTTCATAGAAGTATTATTCACAATAGCCAAAAGGCAGAAGCAACCCAAGTGTCCGTCAACAGCTGAATGGATAAACAAAATGTGACCTATGCATACAATGAGTATTGTTCAGCTTTAAACATGGAGGAATTGCTTTTATATAGGAAGAAAGAAAAAATAAAAAATAAGTAAAAGGAAAGAAATTCTGACACATAGTACAAGGTGGGTAAATCTTGAAGACATTATGCTAAGTGAAATAAGCCAGTCGCAAAAGGACAAATACTGTTCCACTTCTATAAGGTGTCCAGAGTAGTCAGATTCATAGAGGCAGAAAGCAGAATGGTGGTTGCCATGGGGTGGGTAGAGGGGAAATGGGAGTGTTTAGTGGATTATGGAGTTTCTTTTTGGGAAGATGAAGAAGTTCTAAAGATAGATGGTGGTCATGGTTGTACAACAATGTTAATATGCATAACATCACTAAAGTATATAGTTAAATATGGTTAAAATTGCAAATTTTATGTTCTGTGTATTGCATCACAATAAAAAAATACGAATGCTTGGGTCTCATCTCAAGATATTCTGACTTAACTGGCACAGGATGTGTAGTAAGGGCACCAAATTTTTGTTGCTGTTAATATATAATCATGGGATATCAGATTTTTAAAAGCTCCCACATGATTCTAATATGTTGCAAAATTTGATGAGCACTGTTCTATATCAGTGCTTCTCAAACTTTAATGTGTGTGTGAATCACCTGGTGGTCTTGTTAAAATGCAGATTCTGATTCAATAACTCTGCAGTGGAGTCCAAGATTCTATATTTCTAACAAGCTCCCAGGTGGTGGTGATGATGTCAGTCCATAAACTACACATCGAACAGCAAGGCTCCATACTGTAGCTCCCAGAGTCCTGAAACCAGGCTATATACTACAGTGAAGGTACAAGATTGGTTTAAGAACATTCTCCTCTGCCTCTGGATCTAAGGAGCTAAAATCAATCCTAGGTTATGCAATCTCCAGAGCTGCCCAGGCTCAGTTTATCTTTACACACTCAGAGCTGGCTGTCTTCAGCTCAGGATCAAAGTACCACAATTGACAAGAAGTGACAAAGAGGGATTCTGACTCTAATTTTTATGAAGAGGTGAGAAGGGGAAAGGGTTGATGCTGGAGAGAGGGTCAGGTCAAGGAGATGAAGGATAGCTACCATCAAAGGGCAGAGCCTAGGAAGAAGGGATTCTGGGCAGGAATTTGCAGGCCAAGATAGAAACATATGCCCTTGTGTTCCCAGAAACCATCATAGTGCCTGATACCTAGCAGGTTCTCTGTTAATATGTGTTAAGTAAGCACGGGAATGAGTATGTCCAATTGATAACATGAATCAACAGAAACTGCTTGCAATTTGTCATAGTTGTTTAAAAACTGTTCTTCCTCTAAAGAAATGCTCCTCAAAAGGCAGTGTGCTTACCAATCACTTGAGGGTCATGTTGAAAATACAGATTCAGATTCGGTAGGTGTGGGGTGGCCCCTGAGAGCCTGCATTCCCAGGAAGCTGTCAGGTGATATGAGACTCTAGGCTGGCGGCTCTGAACCCTAGGTGCCCAACAGAACCACCTGGGGTGGAGGTGTTTAGAAATATGCCACCACCCAGGTCCCTTACCCAGCTTCTGATTGAACTGGTCTGAGGTGGGAGTTTGAGTGCTGTGTATTTTTAGAAGCTGCCCAGATCATATTAATGGACAGTCTGGGTTGAGAACCAGTGCCCCAGCTTCGTGGTCCCCAGATGGGAAGCTGCAATCTGATTTGAAGTGAGAAATGTTTCTGCTACCAAAATTCATCATCGGCTGGTTGAAGTCTATAAAGAAAATCTATTTATCTAGGGAGTGTCAGAGGAGGAGGGGAGATATAGAGTTTTGGGGGAAAAGCAGAGCAGGATGACACTGCCTGAAGCAGAAGAGCAGCTGGCACCCGGAGTGACCTCGCATTTTGTGTGGCTGACTCAGGGAGCCTCTTGTCACACCACTGTGAACATCTGAATCCTTGGGGAGAACAGGTAGAAAGATTAAAAATAGAATGAAAAAGTAGTTTGAACTGAACTGTTTTGTTTTCTTGAATGCTTGGGTATCAAGCACCTACTATGTGTTAGAGCACTGGGAGTAGCACTCCCCGGCAGGTGTAGCACTAGAGAAGTACATAGTACATGCTACTCCATGCAGAAATGCGGAAGGTCCTAGGAATGAAAAGATGAATAAAACCCAGCCTTTGCCTTCCTTGAAGGAGCTCTCCCAATAGTCAGTGGAGCAGCCATGTGATCTTAGGTGTAACACCCCGTGTAAGGGCAATGGGAGGCTATCCAGGTAAAGCAGCCCAGACGAGGCAAGGCTAAATATCAAAGGCAGAGGGGCACAGGGCCAGAGCGCAGGGTGCCTCGGTAAGGGATGTGAGCTTCTCCTGCAGGGAAGGTGTGTGGAGGGGGAAAAGAAGGGACTTCATAAAGGCCAGAGATGGGAAAACTTGTGTTTCAAGCTGTGAGAAGAATTGTTTTTTAATAGTAATTTATTTTCTGTTTTTTGAGACAGGGTCTCACTGTCAACCAGGCTGGAGTGCAGTAGCACGATCACAGCTCACTGCAGTCTCAAACTCCTGGGCTCAAGCAATTGTCTCACCTCAGCCTCTCAAGTAGCCTAGGACTCCAGTTGGGTGCTAACACTCCTGGCTATTTTTTTTTTTTTTTTTTTTTGTGGAGATGGGGTCTTGCTATTGTTGCCCAGGCTGATCTCAAACTTCCTGGGCTCAAGCAATTCTCCCACACTGGCCTTCCAAAGTGCTGAGATTACAGGCGTGAGCCATCGTACCTGGCAATAATTTCTTAAAAATGCTCTATAAGCAAACTTTTTGAACAATTCCCAGCAAGGTGAAGAGACAGAGAGATAAAGAGAGAGGCCGGGCATGGTTGCTCATGCCTGGAATCCCAGCACTTTGGGAGGCCGAGGCAGGCGGATTGCTTGAGGTCAGGAGTTCAAGAGCAGCCTGGCCAACATGGTGAAACCCTGTCTCTACTAAAAATACAACAAAATTAGCTGGGTGTGGTAAGGGGCACCGCCTGTAATCCTAGCTACTCAGGAGGCTGAGGCAGGAGAATCGCTTGAACCCAGGAGGTGGAGGTTGCAGCAGTGAGCCAAGATCGTGCCACTGTACTCCAGTCTGGGTAACAGAGCAAGATGCTGTCTCAAAAAAGAAAAAAAAAAAAACAAGAGTGAGACCAACGTTTGGAGTTAGCAACCTGGCTTTGGATCTCAACCCTACCACAGCCTAGCTCACGACCTCGGACCTGTTCCTCGATCTTGTTGGTCTTTGGTGTCCTCATCTGTGCCATGGAGATCATATGACCGGCCACAGTTTCAAGGGTTAAGTCAGTGACAAGGAAGGCCTCTCCAGGGCCAGGCAGGTGGCAGCCAACTTGCATGTTCCCCTTCTTTGACGCAGAGAGCTGAAAGGTGAGATAGTCTTTAGACATTAGTTGTGGGTTCCATGTAGCCAAACTCAGTTTTCTGTGGCCTCAGGACTTTCCTGAATTGGGCCTGGAAACCGGTAACCAAGCAACCTGGATTCTCTGACGTGGGGTCAGGCAGCTGTGGGGAGAGGCCTCCAGGGCAATTTTCGGGGCAAGCAGTTCTTTCGCAACTATGGAAAGAGCCAAGGTCACACCCCAAGCTCTCACGAAAACAAGATGCCTAAATGTTTCCGATGTTGGGAACAAGCAGAGAAAACACAGCCTTTCAGACACTTGTAGGAGGGCTGAGACATGAAGGAGAGAGGCAGCCACAGGAACACTCTGCCTGGCACAGGCTGGGCCACCAGCTCCACAAAGACACCCACAAAAGAGCTCCTGGCACTCAAGCAACACTGGAGAAGAGCTAACAGGAGCTGCCCTGGGTCTTCACCTGCGACAACACTTCTTGCAGACCTTCGATGACCCTGGCATTGTGCTAGGTGCTAGGGTCACAGCAAGAAAACTGCTCACCATTTGCAGTACAGGGTGAGGGGTGCTGCGGAGGAGGGAGCACAGAGAGATCTAAGTTAGCTAGTAGGCGGAGCTGGGGAGCTCTTCCTAGAGGGAGGGGTTGTAGCTGGACTCTGAGGATGCCATGAAGTTAGGTGGGCAAGGAGAGGCAGGAGGAGGAGCAGGAAGGAAAGAAAAACAGAGAGAGCCGACTCTGCAAAGGTCAGGAGGACCCAGCCTTCATCCAATCTGTCCTTCCCTATCTACAGACCCCACCACCTGGCTTATAAGCTGGGAGGCAGCACCCATTTTCCCACACTGTGTGTTTCCAGTCAAAGGCCCTTCCATCAGATTAGAGCAGTGGTTCTCCACTACGGCGATTTTGCTGCTCTCTGGCCCCAGGGACATTTGGCAATATCTGGGGACACTTTTGGTTGTCACAGCCAGGGAAGAGGTGCTACTAGAATCTAGTGGGTAGAGGCACGGAATTCTGTTGATCATCTACAATGCACAGGACAGCCCCCACAATTATTCAGCCCAAAATGTCAACAGTGCTGAGATGGGGAAACCCTAGCTAGAGAGACATCCTGGGCCTCCCTCTTTACTCTGCTCCCTTCTCCCAAGGGAGGGAGTTTGAAAGAACTGGCCAGTTTGAAAGAACTGGGATTGAAGAGCCCTCTCTGGCCCTGCCTCCCTGCAGGGGCCACTCTGCCATGTGTGGAGCTTGGCCAGGCAGGCTCCACCCTGCCCCCACCCACAGGGAAGCCTGCAGTGGGCAGGGCTAAGGTGTCAGCAAGCCCCAGGGACCCCACACAGGAGCCTGGCCTGCCAGGCAGTTGCCTCTGGAATAAAGGCGGCATTTCCATCTCCACCTGCCTGAGCCCCACCTCTCTTGTCCTTTCTCTTAGCTGGCCCTGAATCTGAGTCGGGGAGTGGGACGCTATTCGCTGGGCCCCTTCAAACCCCAACACTGTCACTCAGGCTGGAAATCTGGCACCATCTCTGCTGCCTCTTCATTCTTCACACCCACTGGATCCCCGAGTCAATTCTGCTTCACAAATCTCTCTCAAAGCTGCTCAGTCTTTCCACCCCTCCTGTGGGGGATCTGCCCCTTTCTCCCTCACCTGAACAATAGCAATACCTGCTAACTGCTTCTGCCTCTCCTCTCCCCTCCTCCCACTTCCACATGCTGTCAGAGCTTCCTTCCTAAATCTCAGAATGGGTCGTGTGGATCTTCATATGGACTCTGTACACCAGGCACACAGAGAGGCACGTAATTGCAATTTTGCATAGCAAGTACTATACGAAGAATGGATAGTTAACAATAATAATACATATGTACCGCTGACCATGTGCCAGACACTACTCTAACCCTTCACATGAGTGACCCACTTAATCTGCATAGTAACCCTGTGAGAGAAGAACTATGACTGTCCCTATTTTACAGATAAGAAAACTAAGGCACAGAGAGGGTAAGTAACTTGCCCAAGGTCACACAGCTAGTACCTGGTGGACCCAGGATGTGTGTCCAAGCAAACGAGCTCCAGAATTCTTCAACACCATACTGAATAGTTTCTCTCATGATATCAAACTTGTCTTAACCAAGTGAGATGGGAGCACAGTGAAAGCAGCAACCATCTCTGCCTGGGGAAGCTGGGGAAGGCCTAAGAGAGACAATGCCAAGCAGCCCAGAGGAACAAGATGGAGAGAGTGTTCCAGGCTGAGAGGAGCAGGTGCATGGGAGATGCGCAGGTTTGTGTAGTGCAGTGAGGCTCTGCAGGGCAGACTCAGGGCAGGGGCAGGACACCTGGTGGGAAGGAGTGCAGCAAAGGAGGCTGGAAAAGATCTTGGAAGCCTCGTGAGTGACACAGGCCCATTGGGCCAGGGAATGCCATGGCTGGAGTGGTGTGTTAGAAGGAATTCTCTGTCAATACAGTGTGGAGAAGGTCATGAGAAAGCTGGGCTGGAAGCAAAGAAGCCAGTTAGGTGGCAAATACCATGGCCCAAGTGAGCGAGAACACTAGAGGCCACCATTCACTCATTCATTCATTCATTCACTCATTCATTCATTCATTCATTTATTCATTCATTATTTCTTGTGCACCTACTCTGTGTCAGGTACTACTCTGGGCACTAGGAAAACAGCTGAGAACAAGATGAAGTTTTTGGTAATGTATGGCATTAGTATACATTCTAATGCTTCTATTTCTCTACCCTGTCCCCCACCCTTGTCCTCTGTATTGCCAGTCTAAGAGACAAACTCCAGACCTCTGCAACTCCCTACCCCGCAGAAGGTGCCATGTTTCATGCATTTTCCCCAGCATGAAGAAAATGTAAGAATTCCTCTTCCTCCCCTCTACCTGGAGACAGTTCTAGACACTGCCTGCAGCAGCACTCATAGACGAGAGACTTGGGCTTGCTCCAGAAAAAGGCAGACAAAACCTCAGGGGACCCAGCTGAGGAAGTGCCACAGAAGCCACTGGGCTAATGAAATGGTGTTTCTGAAAGTGAGAGGACAAATGGAATCTCCTAGCCTTATGCAGAAGTCGCAGCAGGTTCTTAATAGGTACTATTAACTGCTCAGACTTCCCGTTCTGTAAAATGGGAAATAATGTTTATCGGGTTGTTGTGAGAATGAAATGAGATGGATGTGTGTTAAGTGCTGAGCGTAATGCCTGGCAGAGAGAAAGTCCACACGTGGTAGGTAACAGTACCAATAATCACACTATTACTACTAATGATAAATGTTTGTGGGATGCATGAATGCGTCTCAGGTGACAGAGTCCAGGCCTGCTTGGTGCTCCCCTTCCAGGAGTAGTTGCCAGATGTTGAATGGAATGCTCTGGACTGTAAGACTTTGAGGAATAGGTTTGCTTCTGTAACTAATTTGTCTAGGGGACCCTGATGGAGTTATTTGACTCCTTAAATACTGCTTCCTAAGCACAGAACCCCTTAGCATGCTATGCTATACACATTAATTCTTCAAACATTGAGAAGATGCCTATGGGCCAGGTTAGAAATGATGAAAAAGACATAGTCCCTGACCTCAAGGAGCTTACAGTCTATCAGGGGTAAGACACAAGTCAGTGGGATAAGCTCAGAGTAGAAACAGGTACAAAGTAGGCCGGGCACGGTGGCTCACGCCTGTAATCCCAGCACTTTGGGAAGCTGAGTCAGACAGATCACCTGAGGTCGGGAGTTTGAGACCAGCCTGACCAACATGGAGAAACCCCAACTCTACTAAAAATACAAAATTAGCAAGGCGTGGTGGTGCATGCCTCTAATCCCAGCAACTCGGGAAGCTGAGGCAGGAGAATCACTTGAGCCTGGGAGGCAGAGGTTGTAGTGAGCCGAGACCATGCCATTGCACTCCAGCCTGGGCAACAAGAGCAAAACTCCATCTAAAAAAAAAAAAAAGAAAAGAAAAGAAAAAAGAAAAAAAGAAACAGGTACAAAGCCTAGACATAGGCCATAGGAGGGTGGGATTAACTAGGGAGGTGGTGGGAAGGGCAGGCAGAAAAGACTCCCTGAAGACGGTGAATTGGATTGTAGATGGTGGAGACCTATGGATCAACAACATGCATGTGAGACAGCTTGGTACATGCTGTGGATGCATTTGTTGCTCCTGGAGTGCAATGTCTGGGATATGGGGTGGAGGGAGAGAGAAGAGGGGACAGTGGGGACGGGGTGGAGACGCAGTCTTGTGTGGGGCAGCAGCTGGGACCTGGAGAGCCTGCCATGCCACGGTAAGGAGCCTGGAGTCACAACATGTGGGAAGTTTTGAAGTCGGGCAGAGACAGGATCAGACTTGCATTTTTGAAAGGGCATTTTAGACTTCAAGCAGCAGTGTGCAGGATGGATAGACCATGTTTCTGAAGAGTGAGTGAGAGTATCACAGAGAGGATCTGAACATCCTGGGGCAGGGGTTGGGTGGGGCACTGGATGACCTCCGAAATCCTTTTCCAGGCCTAATAGTTTATGGGTCAAGTTTTTCCCTAAATAATTTAAAATGCATTCATGGACCCTGCTATTTAAAAGCATCCTCCCAGATATCCTTTTGTGATTTACTTCCTAGTTTGTCTCCAGTGGAAGTCCAAATTTCCATGTAGTCTATCAGCTTCAAGCAAAGTAAACCTGTACTGAGCTTCCCCGCAGCAGCCAGGTGGGAAGGGGGCAGGAAGGAGAGGGAGAACAGCAAAGGGAGGTAAAGAGGAAGAGAAACAGCCTTGCTCCAGGCTCAGAGCCAGCCACCATCTCATGGAGTGGGTCTTGTCTGGAGTCCTCAAGTGCTGCTTGATTAGGGGACCTTTGGAGGTTTACATAGTCCTCATGCCGGCTCTGGGAAGGAGCTAGATGGAAGGCAGGTTTGGAGATCCAATCGAATACCAAGGGTCACCCCTGCCCCAGAATGGCCACCAGCATTCACTTACTCATTTGTGCACCCACCAAGCACCTACTGAACCCCTCCGCATGCCAAGTGCCATGCTAGGCACTGAATTTGTGGCTGAGAACAAATGACAGTGTCTCCCTCATACTGTTTACAAGGCAGCATTTCTCCTTGAGGACTCTTATTTCCCCACCTGAAAAAGCCTCTTTGGATATACACAGCTTCTCAGATGAGAGGTGCATGATGATGATTTCTAAGAAAGAGCCTGTTCTTAGAGACTAGACTGAAAGGGAATGTGCCACCCCTTAGAGGAAGAGACTGCGGGTGATGGAAAGAGCCTGCCACCCAGCTCCTCTGATTACAGTGACTGACCTCCAGAGGCTAAGGGACCTGTTTCAGGACAAGTAGAAGATTCATGGCAGGAATCTACACAGTGACACTCCCATGTGGGAAGGGAGGGATGTCACCTCAGTCCTCTCAGGGGAGCCTCAAGTGACTTCCTACCTCCGATCCTGAGCACAAGGAGGACAAGACCAGGGTCAGACCTCATGTGAAAAACACCAACTAAGGCTGTTCCCACCAATCCTACAAGAGTTCCTCTGCCCTTCTGGGAGGGGAACTCCAGCTCCCAGGCCTGTTCCCCTTCCTAAGAGCTGTGTTAAAATTTGTACAACATGATGCTTCCTTTAAGACAGGTCTATATCAATAGAGGTCGGGAATGCCAAAGCAGGAATCTCCACCGAGGTGGCTGCTCCCTAGGTAGGTGAAGGTTGATGTAAGGAAAGAAAGCAGTCCCTGCAGTCCCTCCTCAGGTCACCGGGACACTCCCAGAGCTCAGCAGTGATTCCCATGACCTTGTCACTGTACTTGTTGGGTGCAAACAAAGATAAGAGTAACTGGAAACAACAGAGAGGGTCATTTTACACTCTCTGCACTCTCAATTCTTCTGTAGCTAATTAAAGTAATATGTCAAAATGTCCCTTGGAAGAGCTGTTTAAGAATATGTCTGTTAAGTAAACAAGGCTTCACTAATTAATGACACGCCTTCCCATCCCTCATTGAAGTTCCTTGTAGAACTTCTGGGCCAGGAGGGTTGAGCAGGAAAGGATGGAGGAGTAGTCGCCATCTCCTTTTCTCAGAGGGAGAGGGGACATATCCAGCCTCTTGTCATTTGTGGAGCTATCAGTTTCTCCTCCGGATGTTGATCAGATTTCCTGGGCTGGAACCAGCTTACAGGGCCAGGGTACTGGAATTTTTCCAAGAAGTAAACGCTTTGCTTCTTACGAAGTCAACATGATTTCTTTCAAGGAAAATTTTTATTTTTTTAAGTGCCTAGGGTTTTTGAAGGGCAAATCTTTGGACCTTTCTCTAAAGAGAATGATTATATATATATATATATATTTTGCTAAAACCACCTCCCCACCACACACACACACACACACACACACACACACACACACACTCTCTCTCTCTCTCTCTCACAGAGGCATGAGGGTGGGAGAATGATTTGTTCAATATTACACAATGAGTCAGTGGCATAGCCAGAAATACAACTTTCCAAACTCCCAATTCTTAATAATAGAAATATTAATATAGTCTCTATAATTTTCTGTTTATTTTTGTTTTCACAGCTCACATTTAATTTTCACAACAACTCTGGGGAAATCTGGGTAAAACGGTCTCAGGAGAGAGCAGATCTGAATTCCAGACCAGCTCTGCCACTTGCTTGCAGTGTGATCCTGGCTGGTTCCCTCTCCTCTCTGGATCTCAGTGCTGTCAGCTGTGAAATGGGGGAATTGGAGGAGAATACTTCCAAAATCCCTCCCACCTCTAATGTGCTGTGATTCTGTACTGCGATGCTCCAGTCCTGGGTTTCTCAATCTTGGTGTCAATGACATTTGGGGCCAGATAATTCCTTGTCATGAGGCGTGTTCTGTGCACTGTATGATGTTCAGCAGCATCCCTGGCCTCTACCTAGTGAATACTAGTAGCACCCCATTCCCCAGTTGTAACAAGAAAAAACGTCTACAGACATTGCCAAATATCTGGGAGGGGGAACAAAATAACCCCTGTAGTCGCCATTCAAGGACTTCGATAAGGTCAAAATCATGAGTGGTTCACTGGAAAAAAGGTCTTCCTCTCCCTTCCTTTTCCCCAACCCTTTCACACCTTTCTGCACACTTTTCAAAGACAACCTCTCAGTCCTTTGCTACCTCTCATTTCTTAAATGCCCTAAGTGGTCCAGGGTGTGTTTGGTGTGATAATGAACCAATTGATTTCATACTTTCTCCTAAGGAAAGTTCACAGGTTTATGTCCCCTAAGCAACCAGCCAGGCTCTCCAGAAATCCCTAGCAGAGCCCAGGCTGGCCTGGAAGCCTGTATCTGCAGCCTGCAGGAGGCTCGGTGAGCATGAATTTGTCAGCACTCCTAAATCACTGGGCTCCGAGGAAGGCTTCTCCCAGCAGAAAGATCCTTCCTTAGGAATCAATAGCTCAGGGCCCTCCATCACATTCAGAATTATCCTGGGACCTGTAAAATTTCTTTTTCCCAAGCATGGCAGAACCCCAAAGTGAAAACCCTGAGGTGGGGGAGGGAAAGAGGCAAGGAGGGAGCCCTGCGAAGAAGGCCTTGCCCATCAGCCCAGATGTTGCTGTGAGCAGAGGCTGATGTGCAAACCTGGGCACTCAGGCTCACTCTCTGGGAAAAAGAAGACTCCGGGGGTTCCCAGTGATTCAGCAATAATATCGCCTTCCAACTGAATACCTCTTTACCTCTAACCAAGGGCAGAGGAATACTAAAGACTGTCTCCCTCCAGCTTCGCTCCCCTACCCTCATCACACAGTTGTCAGCCTCATCATTTAGCAGAGAAGGAAACTGAGGCTTGCAGAGGTTAAGTGGTTTGTTTAAGGTCTCTAAGCCAGCAAGCACAGACCAGATTCTAAGCCTGTGTCCTTACCATTACAATGAGAGGGGAACGGGTCAGTCATCCGGTGGGGCTCATAAAAGCCCCACTGGACAACTTCCTGTTTCTCATAGTCTAATGCCACTTCTCAAGCTCTCTACCCACTCCCGCATTCAAACAAAAGTCCAGAGAGCTTATGCTATAACCACAATTTATGTAAGTATATTCCTTTGGTCTTATCCAGAACTAGAGCAAGTCTTGAGAATGCAGGCTCATTTCACCAGGTAAAGCTAGGAGCTGGTGAGATCTCAAGCACAGCCTCTTAAGACTCCAGTTTAAAGAGAGGGGCTTTTGCTCTCAGGTAGTCCATGTGATCCTGCCACCTCCCTCCTCCCGCTGAAGATGAAGCCCAACTTCATCTTCTGTGAGCATGAGGGAGAGGAGGGGACTCAAGCATCTTCCCTGGCAACAAGCATCCCTTTCGTGAGCCTTAGGGAGAGAAGAGGATTCCGCCTCTCAGAATTCTGGCTTGGCAGCAGTGGGTTTCTTATGAGGGTAGGCCGCCAAGTCTGCTGAGGCTCCAAGGAGAACCAGGAGGAAGTCCATTCAGTGTGCAAAGAAGCCAGGTGGGGAGACAAGAACAAAGGGGGCAGCCCACACGCCACTCAGCAAACCTCTTTCCCAGAGCCCAGCTCAGATGTCAACAACAGGCTCTCGGAACAGAAGAAAGGGCAATGGAAATGGTAGTATCTTGCAGGTCACCCAAGAAGCCCAAACATAAGGATTTTGCAAAAATAGAATATCCTAGCACTCTGACCTTGAGCTAGGAGCAGCGAGGGTGGGGGAAATAGGCAAATACTCTTTGGAAACTCTCCAATCCATCTAGAATGAATGTGGGAGGTCTCACCAGCAATGGTGTGACTGCAAGACAGAGAAACCCCACGCCAGCATTCCTTGGTGCTCCAGACCTGGGTTCCAAGGCCACAGTGGGGGACTCAGCATTTCTGACTCCAAATGCACAGACAGAAACCTGGACTTGCATGGCTTTTGCTTAAAACACCACTTGGAATATTGAGACGAGATTGTAGAGGGAGGGAAAGAATAATTAGGACTTTCTATGACCTGTGTATGTCCATGACAAGAACTGTATTTTCTCCTCACCTTTTCACTCTGAAAAACAGATTCAAAGAGAATCTCCCCAACTGTATGGGATGTATTCATTTACCAAAGCCTGGTCAGTGAATAACTATGAGTGACTACTGTACAGAGAAAGTATGTCCATCTTTATAGTGAAGAGGAAGCAGGCCACTGGAGTGGAAACAGCTCTGAATCGAGCACTGGGAATCCTAGGACCTAGTTCCATGTCTTCCACCAAATAGTCATGTGACCTTGGCTTTATCCAGCTTCAGTTTTCTCATCTGTGAATTAAATGCATGTGAGCGTTGGGATGGGATGGGGTTGGATGAGATGCTCTCCAAGTCTCCTTGCTTCTGGCTCTCATGTTCTGGAACTCCATGAACCCTTAAAGAGTTCAAGTAATAGCGGCTCCAAGCACAAAGGAATGATCCCCGAGAGAGGGTGGGGCTGTGTACCAGCTCTGTCTCCTTGGAACGTTGTGCTTGCACCTGCCCCATTGCACCTGAGGTCACAGGACCACCTGAAGTCCAGGAAGCATGTGGTAGAAGGATTCCAATTATGATGGTGGTGGTTGAAGGCTGTAGGCTGAGCTGCCTTAAAGCATTAAGTTGCTACAGCCAGTGAAGGGCAAGAAGTGAGAAAGTCAGTGGTCCTGAGCTAGGTACCTTTGGCGCCCCCTACTGGACACCAGGGAGTCTGCTCCACCTTTATGCTTCTACCGCCTCAGCATCGGAAGCAAGGGAGCGCTTGAGCATGGGAGGCTGTCAAAAGCTGTTTAATAGGACTGCCTTCCTGGTTGGTGGTATTCTTTCTAAAAGAGTCTATTTCACTCCCTAGAATTACACAGGCAATTGGTCCACACATTCACAGGGGCACCCCTGTGCAGCCATAGGACGTCTTAACCAAACATCAAGGTGCCAAGGAATAAACACCAGGATTCAGAATACCAGGTGCTGCCCAGATGGAGAAGGGAAGAAAGAGCAACAAGCAGGTATTTCGCTGCACAAATCCCCAGTGGAGAGAAGGTCTTGGGAAATGCAGCAGAAAAATGTTGACTGCAGGCAGACAACGATGGAGCTGGGGGTTGGGATATGGATTGATAGCCCCCATAAAATATCTCCAGGCTGAAGCAGGTACCCTAGGAGTTTGAACATCCACCCACATTCAGGGGTGGGATAAGGTGGAGGATTCAGCCCCAAATGAGCAGCCACAGAGCAGGTTTCCCCGACTCCCCACACACAGTTTTCACCTTCTCCAGAGTCCATTAGTACCCACCGGAAAGTGGAATGTTCTAATTGTGGTCCTCTGTGTCATCATCAAGACCCTCAACTCTCTTCATTACCTCTTAAATTGACTTTAGGACCTACTGCCAGAGGATGTTCTTAACCAAGTCAGAGAGAGAGAGAGAGAGAGAGAGAGAGAGAGAGAGAGAGAGACAACATTTTCTCAAGAACCATGCTGGAACAGCCACCATGTTCCCACTTTTCCAGCCTCCACCTCTCCCCCATGGCTGAGGGTGAGGTACTGTGTGACTCTCTCAATGAGCTCTAATTCAGTCTTGGACATCTCCAGCCCCAAGTCATCTGGGTTCCAAATTTCTGTCAATCGCTTATCTCTTCCCACATGAGTTCTCCCCTGACTCAAGACAACACTATAGAACTGTCCCCTGTCCTGGAACCCTCTTCCCTTCTTTTCCACCTGGCTTCACGTGGAAAGTCCTGCACCCATCCGAGAAGATATCTCAAGTACGACTCAAGAATGTGTCCTGTCAGGAGAACTGAAGCATCTCTTAGATGTGCAGAAGCCACACTAGGTGCACCCACCACCATCACCAGCAGCAGCAGCAATATTCATTAGTCATTCCCGGAGGAAGCCCCCCCAGGCTCTCAACCCTAGGAGAATTTCCCCGCCACTCTGGGAGGCTTCCATCCAGGCTGGTATGACTTTGGATTCTTGAGTTGCTTTCTGCAGAAGCGGGACTAACCAGGGCTCCCAACTACTGTACTGCAAAGAAGCGCGCTGCATTGCTGGGCATGCCCCCAAGCCCGGCCTGGCTGCCCCATCAAAGCCTCCAAGTGCCCCCACGGGGTCGAGGAGGACTCATGGTTTCCCTGGAATGCCTGAAGCTGGCTTGCCTGAGGCAGCCTGAAGGGAAGACCACACCTCGTCCAGCATAAGGCGGCTAGCAGCTACGCCGCGCGCGGGGCTGGCTCCCGGAGCTCTCTGCCATCCAGCGCTGTGCCCGGGAACTGGGCTTCCCAGGGGAGGAAGAGTCCAGCCCCCGGGGCTCTTCCCCAGCCTAGAAGAGTAGGCACTCGGCCGAGGCCAGTGGCTTCCCCGGCCCGGATCTCAGCCTGGCTGACTGGGAGACTCTCCCGATACCCTGGCACGTCCCTCCTCACCCGCTCCGCCCCCTCCCGGCCCCGGAGGCCCCCTCCCCTGACAGCTGACCTCCAGTGCGCCCCCAACACCTTCTCTGTCAGCTGCGGGCTCTTGCCCCCACACCTCGGCTCCCACCTCTCCGCCACCTCCAACCCGGCCCCCGCCTCGCCCCCCAGCCCGCAGGGGAGGCTCCGCGCGCCAATCGAGTCCAGCGCCTCCCAGCAAGTTAGGAGCGAAGCCGCCGCCTTCGCGATCCCCGTCTTCCCCGGTTCCCGGGCGGCGTCCCCGCCATCCTCGCGGGCGGATCCGGGGGGCACGCAGAGCTGGAGAAACTTTCCCTGCCTGAGGGTGGGGGGCACCGGTGCGGGTACTCACGCCGGGGTCAGCGCTCGGAGCCATCCTCCGGCTCTCGGCCCCGCCGCCTGGGGGCGTGGGAAGCGGGCGCTCGCTGCCGCCTCTGCCGCCGCCGCCGCCGCCTGCTAGCTCCCAGCCCCGGTCCCGGGCTGGCCTCGAGCCTCCCGCCCCGACGCCGCGCGCTCGCTTTATACAACTCCACTCGAGCGCGCCGGGGCTTATGTAAAGGCTGGCGGAGGCCCGCAGCCAATGGCGCGGCAGCTGGAGCCGGGGGCCGGGGTTGGGGGGCGCCCGTGCGGCCAATAGCGGCCCAGGGAGCCCGGGGAGCCGGGCGAGGGGAGGGAGCGCCTCCCCGCGCTGATTTAGGAGCCGGGATTGCGGTGGTAGCAGCCGGCAGCCAGGCTGGCCCGGCGCGGCGCGGCGGGCACTGGGGTGGGCGGCGGCGCAGGCGGCGGCGAGGGCGGGCGCCCCCCCGCGCCCCGCCACTGCGTCGCGTAACCTTCAGGAGGCAGCGGGGCCTGGCGAGGAGGGGAGAGGGCGCCTGGCTGGGCACTGGGGGCCCCGGGCGGGAGGGAAGCGGGGAAGCGGGGGTCCCTGGGGAGGCCGCACAGGGAAGGAATGCGAAGGGGGAGGGGAGAGCGGCGAGCCCCAGGACCTCGCGGCCACGCTTGCGCTCAGGACCAAGGGTGGCGGCGAGAGCGGCGTCGCTGCCTTCCCGTTTCTCCCCCAGGATAGCGATCTGGCGTCGCCGGGCCGGGCCATAGCGGCCGCGCGAGCCGCGCTGATGGCGAGATTTCGACTTCGGATCTAGCGCGGAGCCGATCTTTATCCAGCCTGGGGACGTGTCCAAGCACCTCCCGGGGACTGCTGAGTATGGAGAGCAGGGCTCCGCGACGGACCCCGCAGGCGGGGAGCGGGCGAGCGCAGCTCCGAGATCAGGCGCGCAGAGGCCCAGGCGGCTGCCGGCAGTGCCGCTTCCACCCCACCCCCTGTCCCCACGGGCAGTGCCCCCACCCCGTCCCACCTAGTCCCCACCCCAGCAGTGGCCGGGTCGGGCCTGGCCCTCCTGCTCCTGCTGCCTGCGTCCTACTAGCCTCCCTCACCGCTTTGATCACAGGTACTGCTCCCCTCTCTTCGCCCCTAACCCGCTGCCGTGGGGGGGAGGGGGGGAGGTAGCTTCTGCCTCTCCGGACCAGGGGAATGGGGGTGCTAAGCGCCAGAAAAACACACTTGATCAGCAATACTCAAAATACCCCTGTCCAGGCAGGAAACTGGCCTTGGTGGGTCACACTCTGAAGGCAAATCCTTTATTTTACGCCTAGAATAGAGCCTGGCACATAGTAGGCGCTCAGTGTTTACTGAATGAATTCGGAGTTTCCATTAGTGAGGTCTTTGGTTTTCTGAAAGCTGGGTAAAGCATCGGAGAGGGAAGGAGCTAGGACTGTTTTCCCATCTGTTGACGCTTTTGTGACCATCACCCACTAGTCTGGCTTCTGGGCCCTTGACTCTTAAAATGATTTAAATGTGTTCTTTTATAGAGGGCCAGTCAGCCAGTCCCTGGCCCCTGTTATCCCTGGATTTTGAGCAGAACTACCAGGACCTACTCTGGGCTCTGTTTTCAGGTCTCTGTGATTTCCTCTGAAAAGAAAGAGCTAGGCATAGACAAACTTTCTGGCTTTTTGAACCCCCATCAAGCCTTTAAGGGTTGTGGGCGCCTTTGAAAATCTGGCAAAAATCACTAAATCATTTTTGCAGAAAAATATACAAACACACACATTTACACACACACACACACACACACACCCCCCTTGAGTATACTTTCAGGATCATTAGGAACCCTGAGTCTCTTAGGGCTCTGTCCAATGTCAACCTGTTTCTTCAGGGGTCTAGGACAGTAGTTTATAATCACGCTCCTTTTGGGGATCACAGACCCTTTAGAACCTTTCAAGAATCTCATAAATGTTATGGATCTGTTTCTTATAAAAATGCTTACTCACATACAGACATGTTGACATGCAACTTTAGGAGGGTTCATGGATCATTAAAACTTAATCTAGGGCCCTGATTAAGAACCTTCATCTATTGGCAAATAGACTCTGCTCCAAGGCCGTATCTGATCCCCAGCTCTCTGCATAAGGAGTCCAGTTGGTTCTGCACCCTGCTGGAGAATGCCACTACCTTGTTCTGAGGCCATCTGAGTCATCTGGCCAAGGCTCTGGCACCTGAGAGGCTATCTCCACACTTTCTCTGCATCTTGGTCCCTGCCACCCTCTTAATGTGGAAATAAGTTGCAGGTTGTCATATTCTGTCTGATCTATGAGCATTCCTTAGCCAGAAACTCCAACTCAGGGAGACACCAAGTGACTGGTAATTAACCAGTTTCACTCAATCCCAAGCATCTGAGCACACCTTTCTTGGTTTTTGTTCTCACCTCTCTCTCCACAGGCAAAGCTGTGCACAGCAGCCCCAGCTGTAGCGCCTCACCTCACCCAGACCCGACAGATTTAGTAACCAGCATGGTAATTATCAGCATTAGCCAACCAGATGTGAATAGATGCTCTGTGCAAAATAACTCTATAATAATCTCACACTTTCCTGCAGCTAGCCAGGTAAGGTTACAACAGACCAAAGGTGCTAGGGAAGGACAGAAAAATGCAGGAAATGATGGAGATGTTCCAGCCAGGAAGTGCTCCAGGGAATACAATCTGGCTTTAGCACTTGAACTTGTGAGGGTTGAGCCCAGTGGGCCAGGAAGTCCTGGCTGGAAAATTTCTCATTTCTCTGATGTCCTCTATGTCCATTTGCTCAGTTCATGTCAGTGTCTGTTCAGAGCTCCAGCCCTGCCACCCTCCCTATCCCATGGTAGACCTCTTGTCCTCCCACATTGCCCAGACACACCCAGCTTTCTTGAGGCACATGCACACAGTTATAAGACTGAACTGTGCCTCTCCGGACCAAATTCACATAATGAAGCCCCAACCCCTAATGTGACTGCATTTGGAGATAAGGCCTTTAAAGGGACAATTAAGGCAAAATGAGGTCATAAGGGTGGACCCTAATTCAATAGGACTAGTGTCCTCATACGAAGAGAAAGAGACATCAGAGATCTCCCATTTCTCTCTGTATGTCCTCAGGAGAAAGCCTGCGTAAGTAACAGAAGGAGGCCATCTGCAAGCCAGGAGCAGAGCCTCTGAAGAAACCAGACCTGCCAGCACCTTGATCTGGGACTTCCAGGCTCCAGAACTGTGAGAACATTAACTTCTGTGGTTAAGCTCCACATCTGTGGTATTGGCTGTGGCAGCCTGAGCTGACTAATAAACACATTTTCAGCACATCCTTACCCCAAGAATCTTGTTCAGGCTCCGGTCCTTTGATCCCAGTGAAGTTGTTTTTCTTCAGAGTGTTCCCCCACAAACTTCTTCATTCTTACCTAGGAAACATGCTTAAAGTGTTTTCTCGTCTGCTCATACCCAAATCAAGACTTCCCTCCTGAACCACCTTCCAAAACTGCCCTGGCCAGCAGTTTTCAGCTCTCCTGCAGGTCTACACCATCTTATCACCTGTATGCACATTTGCTTTTTTCTCTGATTGTTTCACTCAGTGATACTTGGCCTCCCTATCAGAATATGAGCCCCTTGAAGTCCAGAGTTTGTACCTTACAGTTGACTACCTCACAGAGCCCAGTATGAAACTGGGCACAGAGTGAACACACAGTAGATATTTGCTGAGTTATTCCAATTAAACTTTTACTTAAAAACATTATTAAAGCTATACAGTACTTCATTTTCTAAAAACTCAAGACGTATTGTGTGTGTTAGTCATCATCAACATCACTGGAGCAGGAGTTCTCAGGAGCTAGTTTTCTCCTAAAGTCTAGGCTCAGAGAGGTTGGACTTTACACAGGTTGCTAACAGTCACACAAGTCAAGGACAGGACAAAAACTGTAGGAAACACCGAAGACAACCTCCAGCCCCCACATCCTTTCATTGACAAATGACTTTGTTAATTCTCTCTCTACATTAGAAGATTTGCAATTCTTGGTTTCCTTGTGGCCCTCACTGATCCACTTCGCTATCTTCTCACATGAGAAGTCAAGATCCCAGATCTTAGAGATTCTTCTGTCCCAAGAGGTCTGTCATGGGAGAACAGAGAGGCTGGTACGGTTCCTCACAGCTTTATCTGAAGCCCTTGAAGCCAGAGGCATTTTAGAATTCAGAAAGGTACCACACATTTCGAAACATCCTCATGAAACCTTGAGCAGCATATTGAAATCAGACACATTAATATTTCTGCAGCAAAATATATGAAGTTTACACTAAGCAGGTGTGAGGATAAAGTAACTTCACATCAGTTTAGGTCAGATTTTGCTACCAGATGAGTTTTGGCATCAAACTTGCAAAACAAAAATCCTTTTGACTTACAGAGATTTGAGGGTTTGGAATTGTAGAAAAGGGATTGTGTATTTTAGCCTTGATTGTCCCAAAAGAAATGAATCTTTTTGTTAGGGGGTGGAAAAACAGTAATAGTTGAAAATGGGAAACCACAAACTGAAAGAAATGAGGAGCTAAAGGAAGTGTGAGGAAATAACCCCTTCTCAGACCAAGTCGTATGGAAGGGCTGTCCCTTTTTTCCAAGAGGTACACATTTATCACATGGCTGATGAGTTTCAGATGCACTTGTGTTAACAGTGGCTTGTAAGTGGCAGATGTACAAGACAGACTTTCAAGGGGAGGTAGGTTAGGGGTAAAGCTGGACAGGAACTCTTTTTTTTTTTAGAGGGAGTCTTGCTCTGTCACCTAGACTGGAGTGCAGTGGCCCCATCTCAGCTCACTGCAAGCTCCGCCTCCCAGGTTCACGCCGTTCTCCTGCCTCAGCCTCCTGAGTAGCTGGGACTACAGGCGCCCGCCACCTCGCCAGGCTATTTTTTTTTGTATTTTTTAGTAGAGACGGAGTTTCACTGTGTTAGCCAGGATGGTCTCGATCTCCTGTCCTCGTGATCTGCCCATCTCGGTCTCCCAAAGTGCTGGGATTACAGGCTTGAGCCACAGTGCCCGGCAGGAACTCTTTTAGAGAAGTCACAAACCTTGGGGGATGGTTCAGTCAGGGCCAGAGCCATCACAGATGCAGAACAGAGTCTTCCAGATGGCCAGAGAGTTAGTTCAGAAGACCTTGAGCTGCAAGCGCATGCTGCAGAGAAGCTCTTCCAGGCAGACAGCAGCCCCAGGAAAGGGATGCTGGAGGAAGGAGGACACGATGGAATCTTGGGAAGTCTGGTTAGAAAGTTTAGAGGCTGTGGGGCAGGGGGTAATGATGCAAGCAGGTGTCTGCTCATCATGTTAACCTGTGCCAAAATAGCTTGGGTTCCAGGAACTCACCTGCCTATGTGTCCAGTGAGCTATGGGGTTTTCCCATACTCTCGTGGGAGTGGCTCTGCAATCTGAGGGGCTGGTTAAGAATGTGATATAGGGAGGGAGATGGGAAAAGGGAAGCCATCGTGGGCCCCAGACCACACAGCTCTCTACCCCTGCTTGAGATGCTCAGCCAGCAGTCTTTATGATAAAGGGGCTCCCTGGAGTCCAAGTCAACAGCAAGGAAGCTTCATCTTGGATCTTCATCATTGTTGCTGACCTTGGTCCTGCTCTGCCTTTCTTCTCAGGTCCTAGTACCACACTGTTACCTTTTTCTTCTGACAGAGCTCCTGCTGGTACCCCCAGCTCCAGTCACTGGGTCTCCATCCCATTCTCACCTCCTGGTGCCCTACTCCATGACCCAGGACTCAGGGCCTAGGATTCTGGGGTCTGGATACTTTTCTTTCTTCCCTGAGGTTGAGTCTTTACCACCTGCTGCTCCACATTCCAGGCGTCAACTGTCCTCTTGAACCTCTGCCAACTGCCTCATGCCAGCTTCCTTTAACATGCCCCCAACCTGGCCTCACTTTTGTCTCCAGCTGCCAGGGCCTCCCCAGACCCTGGCCCTGCCTTGGTGGACAGGTCCTGTTTCAGATTCCAGCACTTCCAGGTCTGGCACATTCAGCTGCCAACCCACGCAGGTTTCTGACAGACATGAGCTTATGGTCATGGTTTAAAAGAGAAAAGAAAAGAAAAGAAAACCCTATCAGCAATTGGGTGGTGGTAGCACACACTTACTAGCAGCAAATGCCAGCGAGCTCCTGAGCTAGGAGTGCCCTTGTCAGTTTCCATCCTAAGGGAAGAGAGAGAAATGGGTGAAAAGTGAACAGAAGAGGAAGGGGAACAGGAAGGAGTAAATAAAAGGAGGGGAAGAATCAGGAGAAGAGAGAAAGGGAAGGGAGGATGTCGGGAGAGGAAGCAAAGTGGGGCAGGAAGAGTGTCTGTAGCTGTACCCTGTTTTCAATGTGTAAGCTGAGCATGGAGAGCTTGTCATCCACAGAGTCAGACATTGACACAAAAGAAGATGGAAAAGGTAATTGAGCCTGTGTGTACGTGCATGTGTGAGGAGGGGGAGAGAGAGAGAGACATAGGAAAAAGAGAAAGAGAAGAGTAAGGAAATGGGCCATCCAGGAAGTAGAAGATAGAAGTGGAGGGCTAACAAGCTGGACAAATATCGATGGCATCTGGAGAAAGGAATCCATGTTTGAAATTTGTAAGGGCCATCATTTCTGATTACTCTTCTGATGTCATTAACCAGGGTTTGTGGAAGACCCTCTGCCCCGACCACCTATCTCTGCACCTCTTGCTTGGTTCTCTGATTTGTTACAAAGCCCTATCCTCATCCTGACCCAAATTCCATTATAGATAGGATGGATCTCTCATGGGTTCAGCTTGAGGGTATGGAGGTATGTTATGACCTGCCATATGCAAGGGTAAAATGAGGATAATAAAACCTCTTGACGGGGATTTCATAAGAAATACGTGAGATAATGTACGCAAAACCCTTAGTAGAACACCTGGCACATAGTGAGCATTCCATAAATGACAGCTATCATCCTTCTTCCTTTCTTTTTCCTCAGTCTCTGTACCCAACTGTCACCTCTTCTGCCTGTCATTCCTGTGAAATGCCACTCACTTTCATCCCTTTCTCTTCCTCCAAGCCCTTTAGCACATCACATGTGCATTTCTCCTATTGCAGACATGTAGAGCCCCTGACTTCATATTCGCCCCACTCCAATCTATGATAATCCTTTAATTGTGTAGCACTTTATAGAATTAAAAAAAAATCCTCATTAACGTCTATGAGATAGACACATAAATGAAGGCTCAGAGAGGTATAGTGGCTTGCCCAGTGCAGCACAGCGAATAAAAGGCAGAGCTGGGGCCAGGCGCGGTGGCTCACGCCTGTAATTCCAGCACTTTTGGAGGCCAAGGCCGGTGGATTACCTGAGGTCAGGAGTTTGAGACCAGCTTGGCCAACATGGCAAAACCCTGTCTCTACTAAAACTACAAAAATTAGTTGAGCATGGTGGCAGGCGCCTGTAATCCCAGCTACTTGGGAGGCTGAGGCAGGAGAATCGCTTGAACCCAGGAGGTGGAGGTTGCAGTGAGCTGAGATCGCACCATTGCACTCCAGCTGGGGCGACAGAGAGAGACTCCATCTAAACAAACAAACAAACAAACAAACAAGAAAAGAGCTGCGATGCAAATGCAAGTCTCTTGGGCCAAAATCAGTGCATTCTCCACTATCCACAGAGTTGAGTCAGTAAGTGATTCTTTTATGATGCTATTATTGAGGGTAGAGACCTGGTTTTACATTTCCCATAAACCTCTTCAAGGTCTGACCCACAAGAGGCCCTTAGTCAGTGTCAGTTATTTACTTCCAGGCACCCAAAAGAGCTCAGGGCTACCCTTGGCTTAGCCCTACCTCCATGGGAAAGAGTACTCTCTGCTTCAGTGTTGCTCCGTTCACACCCCAGAGGCAGGATCCCAGCCTGGACCAAGGCTTGCACACACGGTAGATGAGGGCTGAGCAGACCCGAAGCCAATATTCCATCCTTTGGTGAGGCAGGGAGAATATCGTGAGGAATTAGGCTTGTTTAAGTATAGCTCAAACCAGCAGAGAATAAAAGCAACTCCATGCTCATTGCAACAGAAAGGAATTGAGATTTCATGAAAAGAAGGGCTTTTTCTGCGTGAGAGTTGTGAGATGTTAGAACGAGATTCCTGCAGAGGTTGTAGAAACTGCTCCCCTGGAGGTCTTTAAGAGCTGGAGCGCTATTCGCTTTCCAGCGGGATGCGGGGCTGAAGGCTGTGTGTGCAGGCGAGGGCACAGGCAGCTGGAGGAGGGCTCAGGATGCAGCAGGCCTGACCTGACACCTCCGCCGCGGGAGGCAGGTAGGAACTCAAAGGCAAGGCGGAGCAGGGCTGGGAGGAGAGAGCAGGCCCCAGGGAGGCAGGAGGTCAGAGGGGCAGACAGCACGAAGAGTCAAGAGTCGCAACAGGCTGTCGAGTTCGGTTCCTGGTGGAGAGCCCCGCAGGCTGTTTGTTCTCCGGCATGTGCAACTGCTGCCTGCTGGCGGGGCTGTGGGTGAGGCAGCGTGGAAGTAAGGGGTGGGAAAAGGTGCATTTTGGACCCTCGCATTGATTGGACCCAAATGGACAAAAGCCAATTATTTTCCTCTGAGTAAAGCAAGGTACCGAGGCTGGCCATCAAAATATTAAACACACTTCGCTTCTTGGTCTTTTGGCTAAGATCAAGTGTAAAATATTAAACACAAATAACTAAATCTGAAGGGAAGTCTTACACAATGCTTGTTAAACAAGTATGCTGGAAGTATTCTGGGAACACAAAATACCCCAGATAAAAGTGCCACATCTTCCTTCTTCCTGGAAGATCCACTTTCACTAGAAGACCCACTCTGGAAGATCCACTTTCACTAGAAGACCCACTCTGGAAGATCCACTTTCACTAGAAGACCCACTCTGGAAGATCCACTTTTACTAGAAGACCCACTTTGCCAGGGGTGGGGAGAAAGAGGAGGAGTGGTAGGTAATTTAACTGGTAAGAAATAAAAATATCTGGCTGGGCGTGGTGGATCACACCTGTAATCTCAGCACTTTGGGAGGTCAAGGTGGGCGGATCACCTCAGGTCAGGAGTTCAAGACCAGCCTGGCCAACATGGTGAAACCCCGTCTCTACTGAAAATACAAAAAAGTAGCCAGGCATGGTGGCGCATGCCTGTAGTCCCAGCTATTTGGGAGGCTGAGGCAGGAGAATTGCTTGAACCCAGGAAGTGGAGGTGGCCGAGATCCTGCCACCACACTCCAGCCTGGGTGACAGAGTGGGATTCCGACTCAAAAAAAAAAAAAAAAAAAGGAAAAGAAATAAAAATACCTAATTATGATTTGAATAAATCTGCATATATCATGGAGCTGAATGCAAAACTGTGCGAGCATAATTTAAACAAAGCATGAGCCTTGAAAAGACCTTCCAGGCTTCCTGTTGGGTAAGATTCTCAGACTCCCCCAACCGTGTGGGGATACGTGTAACCTTTTCTTTTGCGTTTAGAGTAGTAAAAAGTTTTAACAGTGCTGCTTTAGTATTTACAAAGCATTGTTTCACACCACATCTTATTGGGATATTCAACAAGCATTTAAGCACTTTCTGTGTGCCAGGCGCTGTGCCCTTAATGACAAAGAAGTGGGTATTTGTATTTCCCCTGCTGTGGAGAAGAGGAACTAGAAAGACGGGGTGACTCCCATCACCTCCCGAAGTTCTCATGGGGCAAAGCAGAGCTAGGAATGTGGGTGTCTTTCTAGGCATGCTGTGCCTTTCTGTCATGCCTGCTGCCCTTTCCATATCTCTGCAATTCCTCCTACACCCATTCCTGCCATTAAGCAATTACACAGCACTCACCGCCACGTGCCATCCTCCTGAGAGATTTCCAGGCAGGAGGGGCAGGTCACAGGCAAATGGGAAACCCAGGAAAACCAGCTGGTGCCTGTGCCTTTTCTCCTTCTGCCTGTGATTATGACATGGTCTGCACGCATTTACAGGTAAGGGCGTTAGCACAGAGTAACTAACATCCTCAGGTCACAGGCAGAGCATCCAATTCTGTGGCTGGGCTGGTGGAGTCACAGCTCAGCGCAGAGCCCTAGGTTATCTGGGATGTGATCAGTGCACTGGATAGCCCAGGATGGATTGCTCAACAACAGGCATTTGTCCTGGGCTTGTTAGGTGTGGGCTCTGTGTTAGGCTGGTGGGAGAACAAAGATAAACACAACCTCTGCCTTCAAGGAGCTTACCATACAGCAGGAAATTGGTGCCCAAGTTGTGCTGAAAGAGATAAGGAATAGGGCCAGGCACAGTGGCTCATGACTGCAATCCCAGCATGGTATTGCTGTGAGTCCCATATGAGGTACTGCATGTGGAATGGCTGGAGAGTACCTGTCTAGAGTATGCTTCAGTGACAGTCCCAGCTTTGCCACTTACTTACTTTGAGAGGAAGAGGTGGGAGGATCGCTTGAGCCCAGGAGTTTGAGACTAGCCTGGGCAACATAGGAAGACCCCCATCTCTACACACACACACACACACACAAAATTATCCAGGGTTAGTGGTGCATGCTTGTGGTCCCAGCTACTTGGGAGGTTGAGGTGGGAGGATTGCTTGAGCCCAGGCGGTCCAGGCTGTAGTGAGCCATGATCATGCCGCTGCACTCTAGCCTGGGCAACAGAGTGAGATCCTGTTTCAAAAAGAGAGGGGGTGGGAAGGGAGGGAGGGGAGAGAGAGACACACACACACAGAGAGGGAAGGAATAGAAATGGGCTGGAGAGATGTAGCTACCAGGTGATGTCCCTTCTTCCCACATTCTGTGAGCTCCCTTTCCAAGGCACTGTGGGGGCAGGAGACATTTCCTTGGTTAGTGTGCACCTTCACTCCCCATCTGCAAGTGGAACTCCTCCTTCTCTGCTTATTCATGGTTGTCTCATCTTCATCCTTAGTCAAACATTCACCTTCTTTCTCTGCAGCTTCCCAGCAGCCACCTCAACCAAAGCCAGGGGAGCCTGTGGTCATAGCCCATCCACCTAATGGCACTTTACAGATGATGGCAGCACACACTGAGACTGTACGTCCAGGTGCTCAGAACTGTTCAACTGCTTAACTGTTTTCATCATCCTAAAAAGCCTGTGATTCTGTTCTTATGCCCATTTTATAGGTGAAAAAGCTGGGGGTAAGTAAACAGCAAGTAAGTGGCAAAGCTGGGACTGTCACTCAAGCACACTCTAGACAGGTGTTCTCCAGCCATTCTGCAAGCAGTGCCTCCTCTGGGCCTCACAGCAATACTGTGTGTAAGCGGATGGGGAAATCTAGACCAGAAGGCTCAAACGTATTACTACCAAGCTCAATTGATCTACAGGCAAAGTGGACACGGGAACCTAGGTCTGCCTCTTAGCTGGTGTTCTTTCCATTACATTTTTGTTGTTGAAACCAGAAAATATTCCCTGTATGTTTCCAGTGGCCCTAAACCCACCTAGTCTTTGGAGGATTTGTTTTTGCATTTTCCTATTGGGTGAAAACAAGCTCAAAACAGTCTTGACCACGCTTAAGCCAGAAAAGCTTGAAAGACCGCCACCTGGTGGCTTTCTCGGTGGTGGCGACTGAAATTGACCCTGACCTGCGATCACTGGTCTTGGGGGTCAGTGGTGAGTCTGAAGAGTAGACGTTGGAGCTTATGGCCACTGACTATGTGCCAGGTGCTCTGCTAAGTACTTTAAAGGGCTCCCTCTCATTTATTCTTTGCATTAACCAAGGGAGGTTGGTCCTCTTCTGATTGGCCCCATTTCAAAGATGAGGAAACTGAGGCTCAGAGGCGAAGTAACCAGTTCAAGGTCACGCTGTTAATAAATCTTTATTTTTAAATTTTTATTTCTATTTTTTTTTTTTGAGATGGAATCTCTCTTTGTCGCCCAGGCTGGAATGCAGTGGCAAGATCTTGGCTCACTGCTACCTCTGCCTCCCAGGTTCAAGTGATTTTTGTCCCTCAGCTTCCTGAGTAGCTGGGATTACATGCATGTGCCACCACACCTGGCTAATTTTTGTGTTTTTAGTAGAGAGAGGGTTTCACCATGTTGGCCAGGCTGGTCTCAAACTCTTGACCTCAAGTGATCTGCCTGTCTTGGCCTCCCAAAGTGCTGGGATTACAGGTGTGAGCCACTGCACCCGGCCTATAACTCTTGAAACTGGGCTTCAAATCCAGATTTCTCTGACTCTGGGTATTGCTTCTACTTAACTACTCCTTATCCTACCCCCCCCCCCCCCCCCCAAACACACACCGCAGCCTTACTCCATCAGGCCATGGCCCATCCCCCAGCCCTGTTCACTGAGCCACAGCCACTCCAACCATCCCTCTCTTCTTTAGGCTCTGTCTCACACAAGGAGAATGTTCCAGGTGGAGGGCACAACAAGTGCTCTTCTTTGCACTTCTTTGCACGTCTGGAACATTCTCCCGGGTTTGCCTGTGGCTGGTTACTCGTCCTACAGATCTCAGCTTATATGGGTCACTTCCTCAAAGATGCCATTCCACCCATCTATCCAAGTTGTCCCTGCCCAAGCCCAGTTCCTCACTACCCTATTACCTAACTGCATGTCCCTCTGAGGGCTTAGCATTCTCTGACGGTATCTTATTTGTTTGCTTGTCTGCGTTCCCCACTGGGAATGTCAGCTCCATGTTGCGTCTCAGTGCCTACCCTAGTGCTTGCCGTAAATGTGTACTGGATGAATGATCAGAAGGAAGGTGACAGGAGAGAAAAGGTCCTAGGACTGGTATTTTATCCATCTACTAACAACTCAGGGGCCTTCTCATTTCTCCCATGGTTGGTATCATCCTAGACTCCTTCTTTTTTGGACCCCACCTCTTTGTATCCAGGACCAGAGGTGAACTGAGGCCAGAGCTAGGAATATAGATGTTACAAATATAAGATGGCTTGCATTTCTGGTCCTTGGTATTTGATATAGTTGAAGAGTCTGGGGTTTTTTTTGGTAGTGGTTGTTGTTAATTCTTGTAATTAGCTTGTATCTTATAGATATTGCTCTTGGCCATTTAAAAAGAGGTTTAATTGGTCATTCAGGCCTGGAACCTATTCTGTTTTCCAACTTTATTACTTCCTCCACCACACTCAGAACCTGGCAAGGTAGATTAGCATCTCAGGATTATAAACTGCCTGTTCTCACTCACCCACACTTGGATGTGCTCCAGAAAACAGACACTGGCTTGTGAATTTGAATTTAGAATCCTGCACTTGTAAGGGGAAGCTCAGACCCAGGCACAATATTTAAGATCTGCCGAAAACAAGAGCAAAGTACAAATGCTTACAGAGATGAGTTCCTAGCCAAAGATATGAGGGGCCTCAGAAAGGAAAAACCACGGTAGCTAATGGTCATTAAAGCTTAGTTGATGTAATTTCAGAGAATGAGGACAGCCACAATCCCAGTTAAATAATACCAGGAGATTTTAGCTCTGAGCTGACAGTGCCACGACTGTGATGTGGTGGCAGAGTGGTACCAGGGTGACCAGCGGGTGAGGAACTGGAAAACCTGGCCTCTCATCTGGACTGCCACTGTTCCACTGTATGTCCCTACTTAATCTGGAAAGATAAAACTGAGCTGGATGATCTTTCATATTCCCTGCAGTTCTGATGGTCTAGCCCTTTATTTGGGGGTAGAAGCAGGAGGAAGGTCTGGGGGAAAGGAGGTTAATGTCTATCGAGTTCCTTCTCTCAGTCAGGCACTGAACTGAGCACAGTGGCATCACATCTTCACAGCAGCCCTACTAGCATAGTCTCTATTTTGCCTATGAGGAAAAAAAAAAAAGGAGGCTAAGTGACAGGTCTAAAGTCACATAGCTAGACCATGACACTCAAGCCAGCATACTTTCTACTTTGCCACAAGGCATCTGGCCACTTAACCATCTCTACCTGCTGCTCTGGAATATCTGATTCCTAGAAGTAGCACTCACCTTCTATGGAGCATGACTCTGATCCACACAGTGACTGGGAAAGAGAGATGTCAGCTGGGTTGTCAGATTTCCTGGTTTATTTCAACATCATCTTCTGGCTCCCAATTAGGCAGCTCAGGGGTGAAAGCTGCCCTTGATGTAAGTAATGAGCAGTAGAACTCGCGTTATAGGCTGACCCCACAGGACACTGAATGATTCTGTAATTACACCATCCAGTATTCACTGAGGGTCATGCATGTGCTGTACACTAACAACAGCAATAGCAACAGCAGCAGCGGCAGCAAAAACAGTAGCAACAACAGTAGTGACAACAGCAACAGTAGTGGCAACAACAGCAGCAAAACAGCAGCAACAGCAACAACAGTAGCAACAACAGTAGCGACAACAGCAACAACAGTAGTGGCAACAACAGCAGCAAAACAGCAACAGCAGCAGCAACAACAACAGCAGCAACAGCAGCAGCAACAGCAACAACAGTAGTGGCAACAACAGCAGCAAAACAGCAACAGCAGCAGCAACAACAACAGCAGCAACAGCAGCAGCAACAACAACAGCAACAGCAGCAACAACACTGGCAACAGCAGCAGCAATAGCAGCAACAACAGCAACAGCAGCAACAACAGCAACAGCAGCAGCAGCAGCAACAGCAGCAACAGCAGCAGCAGCAGCAACAATCAATGACCTTTCTGAGGGCTCATTCTGCACTGGGCACAGTAAGATACTTACAAGCGTATCACCTATGACGGGTGTAAGATGACTCTCCCTATTTTCTGCTTGAGGATATGGGTCTCAATCTCGGACAGATGAAACAAGTACACCAATGGCTGAACTGCCAGGATCAACATGCTTCTGCTACTATTATGGCAGAGAAGGTGTTAACTCGCTAGGTAAATCGAGGGGCTATATTTTCTGAATTAGAAATCGGGGCACATGGTCTGATACACTGGCTGGTGATCAGCAGGATCTCTAAAAACCCCAGGGGCGGTTGCAATCAGTATGGGTCTCAGCATAGCTATCTGCCTCTTTGTGCCTCCTCTTCTGCTCCACATCCACCACATCACTTTCTGGCCGCCCAAAGCCCTCCCACAAAGGCTCATCACTCTGGCCTCCCTCCCAGAGTATCTCATGCTCAAAAACTGTGACCTCTAATCTACAACCAAATTTACCATTCTCAGATTAAACAATTCCCAACCTATTCTGGTGGAGGAAACCCTAACAGCTGATTGGTGTAATTCATACTAAGGTGTGAGTGACTGACAAGCTGTCTATCACGAGCAAGTGTCTGTCGTTTTAAAGAGAAGCTAGTTTCTCTACCAGACAGCTCTCTCTAATAGGATCCTAGCTGCCTGGCAGACCAGGCTTCATGGGGGCAGTCTCATGGGGAAAGGTGGAGAGAGAAAGAGAGACCAACCTCTCCAATGGGCTGATTTTCAAAGGGAAGTGTCTTATCCCCTCTTTCTAGTCTCTGATCAGAATGCAGTGGCACAGGGAGAGTGCTTGTAAACCCTACAGCCCCTCTCCTATTGGCATTGTCTCACCTTTCGAGACCCTCTCTTCAGTGAGAAACCATTTTAATAAGGCTGTAATTTCGTTACAGAATTTTGTAATTAAATATCTTTAAAAGAAACGAGGCTGCAGGTCCCTATCTCCCAATTTATCATAGACTTAATTCCCCAAGTTACAGGGTTTAATCAAGAATGTATCCCTATTATAACTTCATGCAGTTTCCTGGCCTTAGAGATAGGAAGTGCTCTGAATTTATCATGAGGGTGCTCTCTGTTCCTGGGATGTTATTGTTTACCAAATAAGTGGTGGCTTCTTAGTCAGAAATAGCAGATCCATCCTCACCCCTGCCCTCACGCTAGTCCTCTGGGCCTGTCTCACCCTCCGAGGTAAATCCATCCATCAGCTCTTCAGAGGGTGTCACGGTTCAGAGCTGGCAGCTTCATTTAAGGAGCAAACGTGCTCCCCCTGCTGGATGAGGGCAGCCAATACACGGGTGTGCTGCAAAATCACAAACCTGGTTTTTGGGCTCCCTCCAAACCACAGGTGTGAGCTCCTACAATGTGCTGGGTGCAGTACTAACGGATATCAAGATGCGAAGGGCCAGGCAGCTGTCCTCAAAGAGCACAGAGTCTGCTAGGAGAGACAAAACTGTGCATATATATTATACATAATCCACAAAATCATGTGTTAACCTCTATTTACTTAATTGTGGGATTGCAGAGAGAAGAGAAACTACTTCGGTCCACAGAGATAAGGGAGGCTCCATAGTGAATATAGCACTTTACCTGCATCCTGAAAAAGCAGTCAGATTTCAGAAAGTGATGATGGTGGGATCAGACAACTTAGAGCGTTAGGAGTAAAGAGAACTGAAGAATCACGTACTTTAAATGCCTCCTTTTACGAGTGAGGAAAGGGAGCTTAGAGAGGCCAAACATCCTACATGCAAGTGATGGAATAGAGAGCGGAATGTATCTCTTCTCATTCCAACTCTGGGCTCACCAAGAATTCCAGGCTGAGGGCAGATGAAAGGCAGTGGGTGGGAAAGTGCCGGATATGTCGGGGAAATGGTGAAAGGGGTCAGAGTCGCCACAAGAAATTCAATCGCTTTTACTGAGGAAGTGAAATGGTCTGGTTAATTTAATTTCCTAATTAGATGGAAGTTCTGCAGAAAGCTGCTTTGTTAGAAATGTTTTTAAATTTTAAAAAACTTCCTAAAATGTTTTATTCTGCTTTCCTGCCTTAGCAAGCAAAATGAAGGCCACGGTTAGGCCATTGATAAGTCTGGATCTTGCAGTATCTTGCAATTATTTTAGCTGCAGAGAACATGCAAATTTACAGATAGAGACCCTTGAAGGGGTTTTAAAAATCTTTAATGGCAACATATTTGCCTGCTATTTGTCTATCGTCAACCACAGTATACAGATTTATTTATCAGTGTGGGATAGTTAAATCAAGAAATCTGATTAAATGAGGGCCCTGGTTCACGTTGCTCTGGGTAATTGAGGTTTTGCCGGGTTATTAGAGTGGTCCCTGCTGAGCCCCCACATATCTTTGCCCTCGCTCTTTGCAGGGCTGCACAGGCATTGGGGCTTCAGTAAGGAGCCTTGTTGAATTCCTGGGCTTGCTTTGAAAAGGAGCAGGCAGAACATTTCACTGATGATACTGGCTGGCTCATGGACAAGTTCTTCCCACTGGGACCCCTGCCCACAGAAAAGTGTGAATAGTGGCCTTATCTAAATGAGAGCCTCAAGAGATTTGACTTCAGCATGGATGTGGTAGCCGGCTGCCCCAGATTACCACTTTCTGATATTCACACCCTGTACAGGCCCCTCCTACATGACACCAGGGTCGGTTTGTATAGCTAATAAAATAGGTGATAGCATGTCACTTCCTGGGTCAAGTTAAAAAAAGTCATTGCAGCTTTCATCCTGGCAGTTTTCTCTCTCAGATCACTTGCTCTCTGGGGAGGTAGCTGCCATGTCATGAGCATCACTATGGAGAGGCCCAAGTGGCAAGGAGCTGAGGCCAACAGCCTACAGTCATGTGAGTGAGCCTGGAGGCCTGGGCTCCAGCCCCAGTTTAGCCTTTAAATGACTGCAGTCCTGGCTGACATCTTGACTGCAACTTCATGAGAGAGACTGAGCCAGAACTACCCAGCTAAGCCACTCTCAGATTCACAACCCTCAGAAATTGTATGAGATGATAAATATGTGTTGTTTTAAGCAGCCGAATTTAGGCTAATTTGTTATGCAACAATAGGAAACTAATGCACTAGCTAGAGACCTCCCTGGCATGGGGAGCCTTGGGCACTGCTCTTTCTCATCACTCTATCTAAGCGGCCAGAGGTCGTCTTGACATCCCAGAATATTAAATCTAGAAGAGGCCCTGGAGTTTAGCTAGTCCAGTTCCCTCAGTTTACGGTGGAAAAAGAGAGATCAGAGGAGAAGAGGCTTTGTGTGTAGCCAAGATGAAAATAAAAGTAAGATCTCCTGATTTGGGGTTCTGCCGTTCCTCCTCTATTTCCATTCCCCACACTTAGTTGGCTTCCCAATTCATCATTTTTATTATCTGAGACAGGGTCTTGCTCTGTCACCTAGGCTGGAGTGCAGTGGCATGATCACAGCTCACTGCAGCCTCGGCCTCCCTGGGCTCAGGTGATCTTCCCATTTCAGCCTCCTGAGTAGCTGGGACTACAGGCATGCACCACGATGCCCTGTTATTTATTTATTTTTTTGTACTTTTTGTGGAGAGGGAGCTTCACCATGTTGCCCAGTTTGGTCTCAAACTCCCAGGCTCAAGTGATCTGCCCACCTTGGCCTCCCAAAATAGTAGGATTACAGGCATGAGGCCCCTGCCCTAATTATTATTTTATTCGTCAAATATTTATAGAGTTCCTACTATGCGCTATGTCCTGTGTGAGGCCCTGGGTCATTGCAGAGGCTCTTGGCACATGTGGGACTATGGTCAAAAGTGATCATTAGAATGAAATATATTTATTATAATGTATATACGCTGAATAAATGAATGAGTCAGGAGACACCACGTGCTAGCTCTGACTCTAACACTGATGCCTTGGGTCTCCTTTGCCATTCTCTGTAAACGAAGCTTCCAGGCTGATATGTAATGCAAAGACTTAGATTAAGACATAGAATCTTCAAATTTTAGAACTAGAAAAGACTTTGGCAGGCAAGTGATGTGAAATTTTAGAGGGAAAGTGATCCCTTTGAAAATCAAATGAGATATAGACTCCTTTATCTAAATACACAAAACACTATGCATACAAATGCTGGGGATTCCTAGAATATTTGAAGCCTATTTGTGGACTTCCTAGCAATCCATATGCCAAGAACCTCACATCTGGGCTAACCTCCCATTATTTTGGGTGAGAAATCTGAGACTCAAAGGAGGGAAGAGAAGTCTTACATCTCACAGCAAGTCAGTAGCGAAGTCCATGCCTGAGATCTGGTCCCGTGCTCTCCCGCCACAGACCCCTGACTTACAGGAAGCACATGGAATATGAGGAAACCAGTGTTGGCTCCCGGGAACACAGAACTTCAGGATGTCACCTGCTGATATTTATTTTGTGTGAATATCTCTCAGGGACAGACAGAGTGGTTCAGACAGCCAACTCTGTCTCCAGTGCGAGGCTATATGGCACCTCTGGATGCTTCCTAAAATTGGGCAGTTGGAACTCTCCAGAGATGGACTGGCAGAGCTGGTGAGTCAAGGGTGGAGGGAAGCGGGAAGCAGAGGAGAGTCTGGTGGTCTGGGTACTCAACAGCGAGGCCTCAAGGACAGTCGGCTTCCCTCTGTCCACTGGCTGGTCCCTGGAGTTCAGGGGGCTTTTCTGCCATGGGGTAGTGGTGCACGGTAAGGCAGAGCCTGGTCTCTGGCTATCATGGAAAGAACTAACTTAGCATAGTGCCTGAGAGCAGGGGCACTGGTGCCTCACTGCCAGGGTTTAGAGTCATGTTGTTCTACTTCCTGGCTGTGCCACCTTGGGCCTCTAGCTAACCTCTCTTCCTGATCTGTAAAGTGGGGTCCGTGACGTCATTGCACTATAAGCTTGTGAGAATTACATGAGTTCGTTTTTGCAAAATGCATAGAACAGAGCCTGATGTATAATAAATGCCATACAAATGTATGACAATTCAGGGAATAAAATCCATGCTTCTTCAGGCGTTAGTTTTCCTCTGCTGGATTCTTCAGAACAGGCCACTACACTTGAAAACAATGTTACATAAAAAAAATCAATTTTATCAAATTATAAAGTATAAGCAATCATATGTAATAATATGTACCTGTTGTAATTGTACATTCAGACAAATTAGTTTTGGTAAATGTATGTATTTGTGTAACCACCACCGCAATCAGGATACAGAATGTTTTCATCACCCCCAAAGCTTATTTCCTGTCCCTTATCCCAGTCAATCCACCTTTATCCCTAGCTCCAGGTGATCATGACATTTGCCACCAAAGGTTACGGTGGCACATCTCTATTGATGTGCATTTGCTGGGCTGCCAAAATATATGGATGCCTCCCAATATATGCATTCATTTGTTATATAATATATATTATATATGCCCTGCTATCAGTCTGTATCATACTCACTAGGAAAGCTTACTTCATGTTTTTTTTTTTCCAGATAAAAATAAATACAAGAAAATTATTAAGCAAATGGTCAAGATAAGAACCGTTGGTGGGCTGGTGTAAAGGGAATACGAGAGTTCTTTTGTACTGTTCTTGAAAGTTTTCTGTAAGATTAACATTGTACCAAAATGCAAACTTACAGCAAATTGACCTAAGCAGCAGCCAGTAGAGCTATTGTTGGGCACTTTGCACACTGTCCTTTCTCAGAACCCCCGGAAAGTTTCTGAACCCTGCCGAAGCCCAGGCCTCGCCCCAGCTCACAAGAATCAGAAGCTCCAGTGGTGGAGCTTTGGGCATCTACTTGGCTCACAGCGAGGGAGCCAGGGTTCCTCAGGGCCATGGGCCTTGGCGGGAGAGGACTCCCTTCATCTGGCTGAGTCCACACTGGCCTTCAGAGGAAAATCGGCCAGGCTTGAGTTTGGCTAGAGAAGAACTGGCTCAAGTCGTGGGGCAGATGTATTTGTGAACATGCTTTGTATCTGTAAAGCACTGTATATGTCTAAGGGCAAAAGCATCCCACTCTGGAAATGAGGTAGCTTAAAAGTGAATAAACGCATACACAGAATAGATGTAGAATATAAAGCGTCGGCTAATTATTAGATCACCTCCACTGCTGCAATTACTACTACTACTAACTGGCCATCCTGGTTTGCCTGGAACTGTCCTGATTTTAACACTGAAAGCCTTGCATTCCAGGAAAACCCTCCATTCCAGATAAACTGGGATGGCTGGTCACCCCAGAGCCTGTTAATACCCTTTCAATTACCATGATCACTTTGACTACCACTGTATTAGTCAGCTCAGGCTGCCATTAAAAATACCATCGACGGGAGGGCCTAAACATCAGAAATTCATTTTCCCACAGTTCTGGAGACTGGGAAACTCAAGATCAAGGTTCTGGCTGATTCAGTTCCTAGTGGGAGCTCTCTTCCTTGTTGTAGATGGTGGCCTTCTCGCTGTGCCCTCACATGGCCTTTCCTCTTGCTCACAAAGGATAAAAGGACCCCTGGTGTCCCCTCCTCTAATAAGGTGGATCAGGGCCTCAGCCTTATGACCTCATTTAACTATAGCTCCTTCTGTAAAGGGCTTCTCTCCAGTCACATTGGGGGTTAGGGCTTCAACATGTGAATTTTGGGGGAGACACATTCAGTCCACAACAACCACCACCCACTCTGCCCACCACCATTACAACCATAACTGTGTAGCCAGTCTCTGGGGCTCTCTGCTTGGCTGCACCTGCCCCTCTTGGGATAGCCCCCACCTTCACGAGCATTCCCTGCCTTTGCTGTCTTATCCTCTTCCTTGAGCTCTTAGCATGTTGCTGCTGCCTGGGAATGTTGTATGTCTTTGAACATGCCTTCTCCAGGCTGCTTGCCTGGCCAAAGGAAAGCCAGGTACCTGGCATGACCAAGGAAAAGCCAGGCTTTCAAAGGAGCTGGATCTGCCTGTCCAGAAAAGGAATCCCCTAGAACCCTCTCTTACAGCTTCTCCCCCTGAAATTACTCCCCCATCTACCCCTTCTCCTGGATTTGCCACAACAATGTCCATCTCAGCAGTGGGCAGCCCACTGGCTGCATGGGTGTGGGGGGCTCCTGAAGGTTAATGAGGTTCAGGCTGCTGGTCCTCATGGAGGTCACTGTCACCCCCAGTTATGTCCCGGAGCCCTGTGCTGGCCTCTTCCTGTCGCCACGACATCATTAGAAATGTTAATTATTAATTATCACTAAAAGCCCTTTTTGCTGCATTGCTGTTCTCAGTTGCTCTCACTATCTCTCTTTCTCCCTTTTTCTTTCTGTAACTGGATCCTGGTTCCTGGGTCTTCTGTTTTTCTTTGGGTCCTTTTCTCTGCTTGCCTCTCACCTGCAGGCTGGGGAGCTGGGGTGTCCTGGGGCAAGGAGCAGCCAGGGATATGCACCTGGACACATCCTTTTGCAGAGTCATTCTGACCAGAGCACCCATTTCCTTCTTTCAAAGCACTGAGGACTCAAGGGCATAGAAACTGTGCAGAATCTGGGTGAGAACTGGGTTCTAACGTTCTGAAGTATTTTTGGTGAAATCCAAATAACCCCCATTCTTTCCACTCTCTCTCTATTTTCAGCTCAGGTGCTAAGACCCATTTTTATTGGCAGACAAGGAGAGCCACCCAAAGAGATGTCATTTGAAGGCATCCTGGAAGGGTCCGCCTACCAAAAATGTTCTCTTCGTCCTGTTATGGTGTCATACTTCCACCTTAGGGAGGAGGCTTGCGGAGGGGAAGAGCGCTGGAAGAGTCAGGTGGTGACTCAAGACCCAGAGTTGTCGCTATTTTCTGTGAGACCTTAGGTCACTTCTTTTCATCTCAGACTACATAGTTCAGCGAAATAACATGGTCTGGGGGTCGTGAGACCTGGGTTTGAATCCCTGCTCTGCCACATCTACTGTGCAGACTTGGACAAGTTAGACAACCTCTCTGAGCCTCATCACTTAAAACATGGCAATAATCTTTCCCTCTTTGGGATATTGGAGAATTTAATGAGATCATATCTCTGGCTCCAAGCATGATACACTGTAGGTGCTTAATAAATGTTCATATCTTATCCATAAAAAAGAGATGAAAACTCCTGCCCTTTGTATGTAACAGAGCTGAGGGGGTGGAATTTCTGAACAATTGCTATGTGCCAGCCACTATTTTAAATACTTTATACATATTAACTCATTTAACTCCCATAACAACTTTACGATGGAGACATTATCATTATCATTACTATTTATGAAGGAGGAGAATCAGATAAAGAAAAGTTAACTAACATGACTGAGGCCATGGGATAGTAAGTAGGAAAGGTAGGACATTTTTAGGGTCTTTTAGGGTCCAGAACTGTCTTGTCCAATAATGTGGCTCCTTCCCAGATATGGTTATTGAGCCCTTGAAATGTGGCTGAATTGGGATATGCTTTAAGTGCAAATTATACATCCAGTTTCAAAGACTTATCTCAAAAAGAAAGAGAGAATGTAAAATAGCTCAGTAATAACTTTTATATTGACTGCATGTTAAATAGGTAATATTTTGGATATGTAGTGAGTTAGATAAAATGTATTATTAAAATTAACTTCACCTGTTTCTTTGTCTGATTTTTTAGCATGGCTACTAGAAAATTTAAAATGACAGGTGGCTTGCATTATCTTTTCTTTGGGCCACAAGGCCCAGAGCCCCCACTCATAGCTACCTACTATACTGTGGCCAGCAGTGAGGATGTGTAGATACTGAAGTGCTAGGTTGTATGAGAGTAAAGTCACCACCAGCTCCTAAATGGGGGTTCTTGGGGTTTTGTCAATATCAGGGGTTCTCTTCCTAAAGTGTAGACACCTCTGAGAGAATGATATTCCAGGCTGTCTCTAGACCAGTCTAGGAAGAGCTTCACAAAGACTAAGTCTTTGACCTTGAGTCTTTACTCTCCTTCCTGCTGCCCAAACTTGGAAGAGGCAGTGAAAGGAAAGAGAGCTTGTCCAAGACACATTTTTACTTCTCAGTTCTGACCCTGGGTAGGATGAGGGCTCACATTTAGTAGAACCGACATCCCGACCAGCTGCTCAGAGATCCCCACGGTGGGAGAGGGAGGCAAGCTCTCAGCCTGGGACTGGCTTTCCTCGGGATAGCGCGATCTGCTCTGCCTGAGGGTTCTCTGGTAGATTCCTGTGTGAGTGCCTCCAATAACAGGGAGCTCAATGCCCCTGTCTGCCCCACCGCTGGACAGTTCTACTTTTTAGAAAACTCTTCTTTTTATTGAGCCACCCTTTATAGAATGCTTAGATTCTAAAAATAACTCTGAGTTCTATTTTCTGGAACTGTGCTTTTTCAAAATTCTAGAAAAAAATGGCAAGGAGCTTAGTACTCCCTAAGACCTGCTGAATTAAAATTTCCTGGAGTGAAAGTCTAGGAATTTGCATCTTTCCCTCTCTCAGCCTGTTTCTCTCTCTCTCTCTCTCTCTCTCTCTCTCTCTCTCTCACACACACACACACACACACACACAGAGACAAAAGCAAGGGCTCTCAGTCTTGGTGTCACAGTGCCTAATACTGTGATCAGTTGTGACATGTGCTGCCAGTAATTTTTCCTAAAAATAAAGTGACTAAATTTTAAAATTATTTATCTCTTAAATTAACTTGCACAGACTCAGGATTATTCCTCTAGTAGTATTGCTTTTACTCACTTGCCTTCTGGGACACCTTCTTGATTAGAAGAGAAGGGTGTGGTGTTACTGCCATAATGAGCACTGTGCTTACCCATACCTTATCTCTGCCTAGGGATGTCAGCAATCAAGGAGGGATGGATGGGTCAGCAATTTACTAATATTGAGGCTGACTTTGTAACCAGCAATGTGCTAAGAACTTTATGTATATTATTTCATGTAACTCTCCCACTAATCCTTAGAGGGGGAACCAATATTGGCTTCATTTTCCAAGGAAGGAAACTGAGAAGAGAGGTTAGGTAACTTGCTTAACCCAGCTGGGAAACAAACAAACGAAACAGAATAAGACCCTGATAGGTAAGTAGATCTGTCTATCTTGTTAGACCTTAGTTATTCCATGACAATTAGAGATGGCTGTGAGATTTATATAATCCTTTTCCAGGGACCTTGATAAGGGAATGCTGCCATCTCTCCCTAAGAGGACCCCAGGGACATAAAACAGGACCAAGGTGAGGCAAAGGAACACATTATAATTCTGGGGACCCAGTGCAGGGTGCTGGGGAGCTGTCCTGGACCCCTTGGGGAACTCTTACTTCAAGGAGGACAGCCTAGAATCAAGGCCAGCTGAAAGGGCTGCTCTGCTGACGTCCATGCCAAAGTGTCTAGCCAATTATTGGCTTTTAACATTTCAATGTGAGGAAAGGCCACACTTACCAGCAAGAAGTAGATGAAAGCACCAAAGACCAAGAGAATGCTATATGTGTGCTGTGTGGATTTACTTATCCCCACCCCAGTCAGGCTCTGCCCTTCCTAGGATGCCAGATGGGGCGGCAGGCAGAGAAGCTGTGACATTTTCTCAGTCACCAGGCCCCTGCTGGAGACCACCAAGTCTCCACAACTAATGTGACTTTGTTGTGACAATGACACATTACTGTAAGTTATTTACTTTCCTGCAAGTATGCTGTGGCAGGGGGTGTCTAAAATCAGGGGTCTGTCATGGCAATGTGTTGAGTATATGAACATTATCTGTCACTTGGATTCCAGTGAATAAATGTGGTTGGGAATGGCTGGTCTAGAGGAATCCTCTGAGGAAGTCCACTCTAGTTCCCACACAACAGCCCTTCACATGTTTGCAGAAGCACTCATATTCCCCTGAATTGCATCCTCCTGGACCCAAGTTTCCCAGCCCCCTCACACTTTCTATGGGCATGGCTTTCAGCGCCTGCATCATCTGGCTGCCATTCTCAGAACATGCTCCAATTTCTCAATATCCTTCTTATCCTATAATGCCCAGGGTTGAGCATGGTGTTCCAGACAGGACTGACCAGTTCTGAGCACACTGAGGCCATGCTCTAGTCTAGACTAGAGACATTCGCTTCCCTTAATTGTGGGCCAAGATTGTGTTCGCTTTATGTATCATGTATCAACCACATAACACAGTTGGACCAAGCTGAGCTAGTGGCCAACTTACAGAATAACAAACAAATAGGTCATTTTCACATGGACTGCTGCCAAACCAGGCCTACCCCATCCGGTACTTGTGCAATTAATTTTTAACCTAAATGTAAGACTTTGCATTTCTCTTTGTTTCATTCCATCATGTTGGTTTCAGCCCTGTGTTCCTTCCTGTTGAGGTCATTTCTTATTTCCATTCTGTCATCTGTAGTGGTAACTATACTTCCCAGCTTCGTGTCGGCTGCAGACTTGATTAGAACACCTTGTACGTCGTCTTCTGAGTCACAGGTAACAATGCCAATGAGGTCAGCACCAAGGACAGAGCTCGATGGCATGCCCCTACAAACCTCTTTTGGGTTGACACAGAAAAACTAATCAACATGCTTTGACTGTGGTGCTCATCCAGCTATGACTCCACTTCCTGTCCTCTGACCCAATTCTCATTTCCCCATCATGTTCTCAAGGGCACCGGGTAAAGCATTTGTCAAATGCCATGCTGGAATCAAGATACATTGGGTCCATATCACTGGTTTGATCTTCTGCGTGAATGAATTGCTGCTGACATGCAATGGGCAAAATATTTACCTGGCTGGGGGTGGGGGGGGGGGAATGGAGAAAAAAAATAAATGTGTAAATGACTGAGAAGATAGGGATTCACTATGAAAATAGACATTTAAAGTTGAAGGATTGGTACATAAACCTGTCCTAGAAAGTATCATTTTACTTTCCCAAATATGCATATTGTTTTCTTATAATAGCCTATCATTTGTTGTGATTATTGCATACATTTTTATCTCCCCCATGAACCTTTAAATCTTTTCTCTTTTTTCTTAAGCCAGCTCTATATCTCTTGTTACCAAACGTTTTTAAAAATACCATCCTTAAGTCAAAGACTGCATCTTAATAACTGAATAAGAATATATGAAAAGTACCCAGTCTGGAGCTTGGACCAATGTAGAAGTCTAAAAAGTATTAGTTTCCTTTGTGTGCTTACAGCATTGCTCAGGGCCTTATACTCAGCATGTGCTCAGTAAATGGGTAAATGGATGCACACGTGCTTGAAGGACCGCAGTGGGTGTGGACATCTCATATCTCCTTGGCATTCAGACTGAAATAGTAAAGGCATGGGAATGATTACATGAGGAGACCTGGTACATGGATTTATAGTTGAACTGAGTTCAATCAGTTTATGTCTGATTCATGCCAACCAAACCAACTTCACAAGAGGTCAATTGTCAAACCAGAATATGACGTATTAATTTGCTCTGAGAACTATTGTCTGACCGTAACTCAAGGGGAGATAGTACACATCTGGATGGAGGATGTAGATCAATTGAATAGGTGTTGGGAGAGGGACAGGGGATCCCAGAGAGGGCAAGAGCAGGATCAGAGATGAGCCCAAAGAACATTTGATAGAGAGGCCAGGGGTCCAAATGAAATAAAGTTCTGTTGGTCTTAGGTCCAAGAAGTGGGCATGGGATCTAAGTGGGAGACAATCCAAGAAAGCAGGTGCCAAGTAAGTGCTAGAAAAAGCAAGGAGCGGAAGTGCACATGCTCTGAGATGGGCCAGGACTTTTATTGCAAATGTGGCTGATATGCCCAGATCTTGCTCTTATTGGGGCCAGCTGCATGCGGCCTGGGGTGGTTTGGCTAGGTTGGAAGACCTGGATCTGGGTAGGCTGTTATGACAGTTAGATGCATCTAAATACACATTTCCCCTGCTCATGTGTTGGAGAAATGCCGATACATTTGCATTATCCAAATTCTCCTTTTAAACAGAATCCTTTCCTTTGTTAACTGATCAGCCTGTTATTACAAAAATACTTTTTTTTATATTCCAAGCCAGGATGGGCTTTGCACCAAGGCAGTCCTGGGTTCAAATCTCAGGTCTGACACTTGTGACTGTTTGATCTTGGGAAAGTTACTTAGCTTTTCCAAGCCTTAGTTTCCCCACCAGCAGACTGGAAGTAATAATTTCTACCTCATGGTACTGCCGGAAAATTAGATTTAACATATCTAAAATGCTTGGCAGGTAGTTGTCATAAACTGTAGCCATCATTATTAACTGTGTGACTTTGGACAAAAGTCACTTAACTCCTCTGAGCCTCATTTCATCATGAACAGAATGGCTATAAGAATTGTGAGGATATGGGATGGAAAACATTTTGCAAAATATGAAGTACTCAATAAACATAAAACATTATTATTACTTACAGGTTGCTTAGATAGCGTAGGAAAGTCTCGCTATTTTATATACCCACCAAGCCCAAAGATGTGCCCTGAGTCAGAGATCCAGGGACAGCCTTCACGGAGCTCTGTCATGCTTTCAAAACTGTTTGCAAGGTATTGTGAATATTCACACACAACATGTTCTCCTGGTGAGATAATTTATAACTTTAATTCTATTTTCAAAGCGGTCCATCTTCCCTAAAAGGTCGGGAAACATGGCCCTGGGATAATGAAAATATAGGAAAGCTATAGTTTTCCAATATTATTGTTAAATCTGGGTATGGGAAGTCCCTCAGAATGAATAGTCAGTACTGTGACCATCTGGGACAATTCCACATCTGGGTTCATTTCCCTTGGGTCTTTCTCTAGCACGCAGGAATTCAAGGTCCTACCCTGTTGGTCTGCTTGTTTCTGAAGCACTGTACATGAGCCTGAACTAGCTATTCATTCACTGTTAATAGTTCTGCCCATTTGCAAAGGCCTTTCATGCCATTCCTGAGTAATTGCAAACGAGCCTGTGAGTTTATTTAGAATTATGACCCTTACTTTGTCAACAGTGAAAAGGGTTCAGCAATGCTTGGGACAGTGGCCAGCAGAGTTTATGTGCAGAGCAGAATTAGCACGTGGGCAGTCAGGACAAGAGCTGGAGGATCTGAATTAGAGACCAAGTTCTTTTCCCCCTACCCAACCCCCAGCCATGTGATTAATAGAACAGGCTAATTCGAGGACTCTTGTTTGCCACTGCGGGGTATTGGTGATGAGGCTGGGGACAGTTAGGGGTCCCTTGTCAGATGATAGTATCTGATCCTGGTCACCTCACTTCTTCACTCACCCCTGAGGATAATGAAGTGAATAATGGTCCAGCAGCAGACGATGCCATTATCTCTTCCCCATCTTCACTTCTCCACGAAGCAGTCACACGTGGATTACTGCCCATGCTTAAGGAGCCTTGGGGAGGAGACTTAGACCAGCTTCACTCTAGGCATTGGGACAAGCTCCCTCTCTTGCTGTCTCATCCTTCATTTGATGTGGGGTGGCCTTGTATCCCATAGGAGCATCATGTTCTTACACCTGAGTTTGGATGTTAAGAGGAATAGATGGTTTCCTTTTGTACAAAGAAGCAGTATTCCTGCACAGTCCAGCATACTGGGATATAAGTTCAAACCCCAGCTAGTCATGGCAGTTATAGCTAACATTTATATGGTAATGTAGCATGGTGCCAAGTGTTTTGCCAGCATTAAATGCATTTAATTCTCCCAAACAACCTATCAAATAAATACTATTAAAACTCCTTCCTAAGAGAGAAGAGAATTGAGGCATGAGACGAGGAAGCAAACGACTTGCCCAAGGTCACACAGTGAGTACTGGTAGTGTCAGGATTCAAACCCAGTTGGTTCAGTAAATCCACAGGCTTAATCACTACACACATTGCCTCTCTAAGAGGAAATCACCATTTCCTTTGCCCTGCCACATTTCTGCATATATCTATGCCAGGGTCTTGCTAGGAAGGGAGGTTCCTGGGCCAAGGCAGAATTTATGTATTGCTAGTTTGAATGGTAAATGTGGCCCGTTTCCTCATTTGTAAAGCAGGGACTATTCATACGCTACTTTCTTACAGAATTATTGTGTAGATCAAATGAGCCCTTGGGTGTGAAGGCCTTGTAAACACTGAGTATTGCCCAATACGAGGCATCATCATTATTATTACTGGTTGAGCAGCTCTAAGAGTCTCAGCTGCTTGGGGTGATATACAGCCTGTGACTCTGCTAGAGCTGTGATTAGAGACCTCTTCACCTGCTTTTCCAAGGCCCAGAGCCCCTTCATTCCTAGTTTTCCCTGAGAATAGTCAAGAGAAGGGGCCGGGCATGGTGACTCACACCTGCAATCCCAGCAGATTGGGAGGCCGAGGTGGGTGGATCATGAGGGCAGGAGTTCGAGACCAGCCTGGCCAACGTGGTGAAACCCCCATCTCTACTAAAAATACAAAAATTAGCCAGCACGGTGGTGTGTGCCTGTAAAACCAGCTAATCAGGAGGCTGAGGCAGGGGAATCACTTGAACCTGGGAGGTGGAGGTTGCAGTGAGCCAAGATCACACTACTGCACTCCAGCCTGGGTGACAGAGCAAAACTCGGTCTTGAAAGAATAAAAAAGAAGAGTCAAGAGAAGGCATTTTGTCTTCCAGCCCAGAACGTGACCCAAATCCCAGGAGGAAAAGATGTGCCAAGACACTGAGCTGTTTTGCCAACATATTTGCCCAGGTGCCCTGGACAGCTCCTAACACTGGCAATCAATCCTCACTGCCTCTACTAGCCACTTGCTGCCATTTCCCCATCTCTATTTTCACTTGCCCTCTACCCCATCCTGCCACACAGTCGAAGTGTCTGTCATAAATGGATGCTGCACTGCACTTATGAGAAGTCCAAACTCCAGGTCCTGGGACACAGGGTACAAGAAAAAGGAGTGAAGAAGAAAGAAAATGGTTAGCCCTCCGATGTCGTGTTTCTAAGATTGTCCCTTTCTGCCTGCCTCCCACTCTTTGGACTGGCAGGTTCAACTGAGCATCTGCTTATTTGGCCAACAGCTCTAATGGAAGCACAAAAGAAAGCTCCGGCACTTGAGGAGGCCCAGCTTCCGCCAGGCATTTCACTCACTGAGGTGTGAGGCTTCTAGAGGGAGAAGGGGCTCCTAGTTGGTTGGGTTTTAAAAGATGGAGAGGGGAAGTAGTTTCAGTGAAGAAGGGGTGTGGAGAAGAGGAAACTTATGGTGGGGCAGTAGTTCTAGGAGTTGGGTGAGCCATGTTGAGATCACTGGACTCACTGTTTGCTAGCTGGGGTTCCAAGCTGCAGAGAGATGTGGGGTATCCAGGCAGCAGAAAGAGGACTGATGGGAGCCTGCCTGGATTGAAAGATAGATCTGGAAGTGGGGCTATACTGGGTGGGTAGTCTGTGAGTTTCCCATTTTACAGATGGGAAAACTGAGACCCAAGTAAGTAAAATGGCTTGGCCAGGGTCACATGAGTAGCGGCAGAACTAAAACTATAACTTGATTTCAAGTCAGGCTTGGAATAACTAGGAATTTGGATGCTTATTGATTATGTGGCCTTGGACAGCTTCCTTAACGCTCAGAGCCTCAATTTTCCCCATAAGTATATTGGAGATGATAATATTTACCCTGTAGGGCTGTTTTGAGGACTGAATGAGCACTGGGTGATGCTCCATCTGTGTCCTTTCCACTGCGTTCATCAGTCTTCCAGGCTGGGCAGCCTTACCATGCAAGGGATCCAGAAACTCAAAATATTCATAATCTGGGTTGTTTTGAGGGCGGATTTTGTCAAGCATTTGGGTAGCAGAGCCTATGCAGTGAACAGAGAACACAGATGGGTCAGAGAAGCAGGAAAGGAATGTGGACCTTTCCCCATTGCTGGTGCACTTTGCTCTCTCATTTTAGTGTCTCCTTCTCACTGTCTTGATGACTTTCCTTCCCGCATCTCCTCCCATGACCACTCTTACTTAGCCATAAATAAAAGTACATTCACCATGACTTTCTGTTTTTAATGAATAATATCCTATAGCCTCTGATCTGAATTTTAAAATTACCCACCCCCTTCATCAATTTATTCAATACTCATTCATTCAACAAGTATTTTTTGAGCATCTGCTATGTGCCAGTCATTGTGCCAGGAGTTGGGGATATAGCAGTGAACAGAGCAGTCTAAATTCCCTGCCCATGTGGAACTTATCCTCTAGAGGGATAATTACCCGCCTTCACCCACATCCCTCACTGAATATATTTAGTTTCTATTTTTATTGCTTTCTTCCTTGGCTGGTGTGTGTATGTGTGTGTGCATGCGCGCATGTGTGTATCAGTGGTCCTCCACATAGAATCATCCCTACCATGGCTCAACTCTATTGTCTGGTGTAGTAAGACTTGGTTGACACTCAAGAGAAAGCAGAATAAGTGGCAAAGCCAATGACTCTCCTCCCCAGGTCCCAGACCGACCATGCTGTTTTCCAGGACTTGATCATTTCAGTTTGGATAAAGAGCGGTGGCAGTCAGCTGTCTACATGGCCCTCTCCTCTGTTGTTCTTTGGAGTCACTGGGGGCAGGGCCGTGTGTGCTCTCTGGGGAATAGGGTTGGGTATACAGTAGGGGCTCAAAAAGATTTGTTGAATAAATATGTGTAAATGGATAAACTGACAATCAGAGCCTCTTGGTACTGTTTGGGTGAGGGCAGGACCAGGCAGTCTAGTGGTGTGCTTTGATCTGGGAGGTCTGGCCATGGCAGGGCTTATGCTAGAGCAGATCTAATCCTGAGCCCTCACATGAGGGGACAAAGCATGGCCCTTTTCTTCTTACTGGGTCTCTTCCTCCCAGAAGCCTATTTGTTAGCCTCCTCTGCAGCTGCTGGGAGTGTCTGTGAGTGAGGGAAGGTCCTGCTAAACCCAGAAATGCTTTCTCAAGAGCAAGGACAGACCAGAGAAAGGAAGACTGGCTGTTGCTTGCACAGTAAGTGCCTATAATCTGCTCAGGGAGGTGAACCTGGGGCCTTATCCCTCTGAGCAAGAGATTAAAGGTCTGAACTTGTGATTGCTGCTCGGCTGGAGATCTCTGCCATACACTGACAGGGAGCCCTGAGAGCACAGCTGCCGCTGGAGGAAGTCAGCGTGGGGACCGCCAGTGGCAGGCTGTTGAAAACAAATGGGGCAAAGAAATGATTCCGATGCTATCGATTGGAGCTGATGTTTGCAGAACAGCCGGAAATGACTTACTTGACTTCAAAACCAATAGGGAAACTGAAGTCAATGAGCCTAGGACAGACCTTGCTAAGCCCTGCAAAGGGTTTCCATGTCCCCTGCCCTTCTCCCCTCCCTCCCAGAAATACCAATTACACATTAGCCCAGCCATCTCAACACCATTGAAACCCCGGTCTGGAAGATGGGATAGGTACTCCCAGCGGCCCCTGCTCCTCCCTCCCCACTCCTTACCTTGGATGGCCTCCAGCGTTAATGGCTTCCTCAGCCTCCCACCGGGCTGGCTGCTGCTGCCACCACCATCTGATCTCAATTCCCCCTTGCAGCTGTCATCAAGGCCTCCACTGTGTGTCAGGATGTGGATGAACGCCTTCACCCCCTTGGGTTAGTGGAGACACACTGGAGCTTTTGTTGTTGTTGTCACTTACTTAAAAGGAACTCCACTAGTAAATTACAAAAACAAATCAGGAAAACAAAGTATAAAACCCTAGAAATTGATGCATAGAGCAGAGATTCTTCTATCCCAGATAACTCAAGATTAGCTCAGTGAGCAGGGCCTACTAGAAACCCAGGCTCTTATACATAAGCCTTGTGAAATGATTATTCAGCAATAAAAAGGAAGACAAATTTTTTAAAAAGTAGCCCAGGCTCTTAATTTTCTCTCTCTCTCTCTCCCCCTCCCTTTCTCTCTTTCTTTCTTTCTTTTTCTTTCTTTCTTTCTTTTTCTTTCTCTCATTCCTTCCTTCCTCTCTTTCTTTCTTTCTTTTCTTTCTTTTTTCTTTCTCTCCTTCCTTCCTTCTTTCCTCCCTCTTTCTTCCTTTCCTTCCTTCCTTCCTTCTTTCCTCCCTCTCTTTCCTTCCTTCCTTCCTTTCTTCCTCCCTCCCTCCTTCCCTCCCTCTTTCTCTCTTCATCTCTTTCTTTCTTTCTTTTCTTTCTCTCTCTTTCTTTCCTCTTTCTTTCTCTTTTTCTTTCTTTCTCTCTCCTTCCTTCCTCTTTCTTTCTTTCTTTTCTTTCTCTCTCTCTTTACTTCCTTCTTTCCTTCCTCTTTCCTTCTTTCCTTCCTTCCTTCCTTCCTCCCTCTCTTTCTTCCTTTCTTTCTCTCTCTCTCTTTCTTTCTTTCTCCTTCCTTCCTTCCTTCTTTCCTTCCTTCCTTCCTTTCTCCCTCCCTCCCTCCCTCTTTCTTTCTTTCTTTCTTTCTTTCTTTCTTTCTTTCTTTCTTTCTTTCTTTCTTTNTCTTTCTTTCTTTCTTTCTTTCTTTCTTTCTTTCTTTCTTTCTTTCTTTCTTTCTTTCTTTCTTTCTTTCTTTCTCTTTCTCTCTCTCTCTCTCTCTCTCTCTCTCTTTCTCTCTTTCTTTCGCCTCCACTCTGTGTTAGCCTGGGTCTACCAAGAAGCAGATGCCAAGGTGGGATTAAAGGAGCATGGATTTTACTAGGGGAAATACCTATGAGAGAGAAAATGGGGAGGGAACTATGAAAGGCTGGAAGAAGCAATGCAAGTCCAATCTCGAGTGAAGAAGAGGAAGAAAACAGGTCCAGTAGGGGCATGCTTGGCTGCCTTGCAGTCTGAGGAAGGCTCAGCAAGGCGATTGTAGAGTCCTCAAGCCAAAGTTGGCTATCAGAGGAGTCCGATGTCTCCAAGGAAGGGGCCTGCTTTCGTATCCCTGTTGTGCTTAGTCTTCTGTGAGGAACAGAACCTAGAAAGTATGGCTTCGGCGAAAACTAGGTGATGGATTTCAGAGTCCAGCACTGAGAGTCTTGGTCACTTCTGCTCCCTGCAGTTGGAGGTCTGTCAGGCACATTCTTATGGCCACCATAACCCTGTCTGCATTGGGAAGACTGAAACCAATCCACAGACGGATTCTACCCTTTGTCAATGGACTCTGACTCTTTATCTGGTCTTCTCTAGATAGCCACATTACTTACTTCCACCATCCCCTTTTCCACAAAGTCTCTCCTGACTACTCCTATAATCCCAGCACTTTGGGAGGCCAGGGTGGGCAGATCACATGGGGTCAGGAGTTCGAGACCAGCCTGGCCAACATAGTGAAATTCTATCTCTACTAAAAATACAAAAAAATTAGCCAGGTGTGGTCATGCATGCTTGTAATCCCAGCTACTCGGGAGGCTGAGGCATGAGAATCACTTGAACCTGGGAGGCAGAGGTTGCAGTGAGCGGAGATCGCGCGACTGCATTCCAGTATGGGCGATAGAACAAGACTCCATCTCAAAAAAAAGAAAAAGAAAAAGAAAAAAAACAAAACAACTATGGCTTTCTGTCCAATGAAATATCCATGCCTCCTTCCCTGTGTATATATGCCCCGGCTCTTATCACTATCTAACCTACCATATGTTTTTATTTATTGTGTTTATTGTCTCTCTTTCCTACTAAGGTAGCATTCCATGAGGGCGGGGATTTTTGTCTATCCTGGTCAATGTTGTATTCCCAAAGCCAAACAGTGCCTGGCACCTGATAGCTATTTGTTGAATGAATAAAGAATGACTCTTGTTCAGGGTCATCTTTGGGCTCAGTGTCTCCAGCAGCTGTGTGGACCTCAGGAAAAGGGCTCCCTTCTTTAGAGCTTGAGAAATTCACACCTCCTTCCAGGAGCTATAAAGTAGGTGCTATGGTGCAAGGATTAATAGCATAGGATTTGGCATTAGAAGACTCAAGTACTGGTTCCAGCTCCATCACTTACAAGTTGTGTGACCTTCAGCGAAGCACTTAACCTCTCTGTGCCAGGGCTCTCTCATCGGTGAAATGAGGACAAAAGATCTTCCACTCAGAATGGTTTTAAGGTTGAGAGGCTTCTGATTACCCCAAGTAAGCCTTATTGAAGACTTTTCCTTACTTAAGAGTCAGCACTCACTAATTGTTTATCGACAAACAATTTTTTCAATTGAGAGAGAACTTCAGCTCTGCCTACTTCCCCGGGTCCTCTGGGGCTTCTCCTATGCTTCCTCGGTACCAGTCATTCCCCCTGCCCAAATAGCAGTAAGGTTTTGGAATTCCTTAACTCTAGGTCTCCATCATAATGATAACTATCATTTTTCTGTGGGATAATTGCTTTGCATACACTGTTATACAACTTAAATAATTAGAGCTGTATGATAATGGGGACTGTGTATCTGGTCCCCTGCTATGCCCCCAGGATCTGATGCTAAGTAGGTACTCGGTCAACATTGTGAAGTTATCACAGCCAACTGGAAGGTTGGTATCATTCCTATTTTACAGATGTGGAGTCTGAGACTTGCCCACAGTCACAGATTAAATAAGTGGTAGAGCCAAGACTGAAACCCAGACCTGTCTGATCCCCAAACCTGAGAGTTTTCTATTCTAGGAAGCTTCCTGAGGAAGGTGGCTCTTTCACATTATCCTCACACAAAAGGAGAGCCCAGGTGCAGGCACAAACTCATGGTGGCCTCAGGACTCATCTGGTACCCTGGTTATAGAAAGTATCAGGGTATTCAGATTCAGTGGTGGGGGAGGGAGTATGGCTTCACAAACATTGTGCCTTTAGCCCATTGACTTTTATTGCCAGTACGTTCTTTTCCAGATTGGGTGAATCATCCTTGGCTGGCAGGTAGACCTCTCTTAATTTTTTTTAGCTGCTCTTGAATTCTCGACAATGTTGAGTCATTGCTTGGCAGGGCATTGCCAATGTTGTGGCAATTGGGACAATTGGTGTAAGCCAAATGGCTTAGTTTTCTAACCTGTAGGTTTTCTTTAAACACAGCACAGAGTTTAACTCTGTTCTAGGGAGTGTTTGAAAGAGCAGTGGCAGTTCTTTAATCCTTGCAGAATGCTTTCAAAATCTCAAGGGTGGGTGGAGGTAGGTGGAAGACAGAGGGGGTATATTTGTAAACTGCAAAGAATGTCTTTTAACAATCCAAGCTGGGCTATTTGTGCTTGAAATAAGACTCAGGCATGCACACAAATACACAAACACCCTGTGATGAAAAACCTCAGTCTTTATTGTACAAACAGCTGTGTTTGCCTTTAAATGATGCAATTAAAATAATGTTAAGGATAAGTAGAGTGTGGCCTTAGCTAGGGTCCTATTTGAGAATCATAAGAAGAGCTGCTGATGGGGCATGGTTTTTGAGAGGCACCTAAAAGGCTGTTCTTTCTCAAAAACCTCCCACCCTAATTCTGCTCTGGGGGCTGTGACTTTTCACCATTGGTCACTAGTAGAAGATATAACATTGGGCCTTTTATCAGGGGTACACATAGGTGATGAGTAAGTGGTAGCATATTAATGCACTCGTGCACAATGACACTCAGTCATTTTAGGTGTCAAGTTAGCCAGCTGATGCCCTGGGAAAGCTTGGGGAATACAGGTGATAAGCTACAGTTTGGTTGTGGAGCGATGTTGTGTTGTTTTTGTCCACCCAGCATATTTTTTCTTTTTTTGAGTTTCACTCTTGTTGCCCAGGCTGGAGTGCAATGGCACAATCTCACCTCACTGCAACTTCTGCCTCCCGGGTTCAAGCAATTCTCTTGCCTCAGCCTCCTGAGTAGCTGGGATTATAGGCACCCACCACCACACCAGGCTAATTTTTAATATTTTTAGTAGAGAAGGGGTTTCACCATATTGGCCAGAGTGGTCTCGAACTCATGACCTTAGGTGATCCGCCCGCCTCGCTTCCCAAAGTGCTGGGATTACAAGCTTGAACCACTGTGCCGGGCAGCATATTTTTTCTAGACATAGGATCTTGATTTTAATTTGGGGAACCGTCCCTCCTCTAAGCTTAATCCATGGAGTTTCAGTGGGCATGTGACCCAGGCTTAGCCAGTCAGAGCTCTGCGTTCTCTTGGGCACTGTAATTGGATCAAGAATAGGCATGTTACCTGATTCAAGCCAATAGGAGGCCTTATCTAGAATTGTGCTGATGCTATTGGGACAGAGCTGTATTCCTGCAGGTTGCCAAGCTGGTGGAATGTAAGGCTGGAACACCTGGGTGGGAGTGAAAGACATAATGGAGCAAGAGTCTGCCTGAGAGTAAAGCCAAGGCAGAGAAAAGAGGACTGGAAAGAGGAGAGGGACACGGTCCTCAGGACATTAGAAGCCCTGGATCTTGTCATGCCTAAAAACATTTACTTTTCAACTTTTAAGTTATATGATATAATGAACTAATAACTTCATCTCTCTTAACACCCTCTCTTTTCTTTTTTACCTAAGCTTGTCCTGAAACTGAATCTTGATTGATATATTTTACTTATTTGCTGCTTTCTCTCTCCCACCAGATTGTAAGCTTCCTAAAAGCAGGTATTTTTGTCTTATTCGTCTGTATATACTTAGTATCTAGCATAGTAGAACTTCAGTATTGAACTGTAGCAGCCAAAGAGAAAAGATGCCAAGAGTGTTCACTTTAAGCAAGCTGGCCTTGAACAACAAGATGGCCTATTCTGCTTCCTAGTGCAGAAGCAAACTGGAGAGATATGCATCTTTTCAGAGCCATTGTGCAAAGGGCTTGAGGGGAAAAGATCAGGATGGACTATATGGAAGAGAGTGGTGCTTGATCCAGGGAAAGAGATCCACAGTGATTATCAACAAAGAGTGGGTGAGTGCTGATGTTAGTACCCAGAGATCAGATGCAGAACTAAATGAGGGTTGGAAAACCAGAAAAAGCAAGAATGCGTGCCCAGAGGTCAAAACTAGCAAATGGGAGGTAACTGGATGGATTTTGGAGACAGAAGTCATTATCTTCAGCTTGGCATTTGATAGAGAGGTCAAGCCCATTCAAAGGGAGATGTCTTAGTTCATTTTATGTTACTATGACAGAATATCACAGACTAGGCAGTTTAAAAAGAACAGAAATTTATTTGGCTCATAGGTTTGGATGCTAGGAAGTCCAAGAGCATGTCATTGGCATCTGGTGAGAGCCTTCTTGCTGTGTCATCCCATGGCAGAAGACAAGAGGGCACGAGAGAGTAGAGAGAAGTGCTTTTGTGATGAACTCACTCTCACAATAACTCATCCACTCCTGAAATGACAAGAGGCAGAGTCCTTATGACCTAACCACTTTTTATTAGGTTCCGTCTCCCAATAGAGGGGATTTCCTGACACATGAACTTTAGGGTACGCTTGAAACCATAACAGGGGGAAAGACAAGATGAGGAGGGATGAAAATTTGGGGTGCCTTCCCAGGAGGCTGGACTCAGAATGTGTAACAGAGACAACATTCCCCATTTTCATCATTTTTCTAAAATCTTTAAATTTAGTGAGAAAAGTTGTTGGTACCCTTCTTCCAACTCTGCCTTTTACAGAGGTGAATTAACTTGGTGCGAGAGATGAGTAGTGGGCTTTATAAGCATATCAGTATATCCTGGATTATCCCATAATTATACATGACCTCGTGGAGCAGCCCTGCCCAGGTACCCTGTCTTCCAAAGTAAATCCAACTGTTTGAGTCATTGAGTCATTCCCATATACTGACCAGAAGAGACCACATTCCATTTCAAACAAGCTCAGGACACCTAGTATTTAAAAACTTATGAGCCAGGAGCCACTTCTTCTTCTATCGTTAAATTTATTGAATCTGTTCTCTAGTGTCTATATCTGGATATCTGGATGCCGTGCTCCTGTATAAAGGAAGGAGAAGGATGTCTCCATGGCTGAAATAAGTTGAACATTTAATAAGCCTGAGCCTTAAGTATTGCTGGGGGTAATGGAACAGGAATCAGCAATCAATAGTTGCTCTTTTTAGGGTTCCTAACTGCATCCCATAGGAAACTTGTTTAGTCTCCTTCCTTTTCCATCTTATGACTTCCCCCAGTCCTCACTCTGGCACCAATCAGGAGATTCATGGGAAAAGGTGAGTCAGCATAGCTTTTGCTCCCTACATGACTGAGTGAGAGAGTTTAATTGATAAACCAGGAGATTTGGATCTAATCCTAGCTCTTTAAGACTTTCATTCCTTGCCCTTGGGAGTCAGTCCTCTCTAAACTTCAGTGGTTTGTTGATTCTATAACTCTGGGAATTGATGATAAAGCAATCCCCTCCCGTGTGCGTGTGTGTGTGTGTGTGTGTGTGTGTGTGTGTATGGAATGAAGTACTGTCCAGGGCTTGGAAGGCTGAGCACTTGGCCTCAGTGTCTGGGTCTTGCCTTGTGAGATGTCTACAATCTCTTTGGGCTGACCCCTGCTTTCTATACATGTCCTCTCAGCCATACCTCCCAATAGATGCCTGAATTTTTTAGTTGGGAAATCTAAGGTTGGCAAACTTTAGAGGAGACCAAAATGTTGTACCACCAGAGACCAACAGGGATTTCAATAAATGAAACTTAGCATTTAAAAGGTTCAAGTCAAATTCCCTCAGAAAAGTTACTGAAAATAAAGATTATTCACTTAAACATCCAAAGATAGCATTTACGAAAAAGGCACTTTGCAGAGAAATCAATCTTAATGCTGCCTTTCATGATTCCAAATCCCTATGTGCTGTTAAGAAGTGGCCCTTAACATTTCCTTGGGTCTCTGTTCACCAGGACCCTCCCCAGATAGACCTGTTTTTGCCTTGGGGCTTTCTCTTCTTTTTTCTAATAAAGTTATGAGAAAACTGGAGGATTGGCAGTGGGACAGCCACCCTGTGATGAGCACTGATATCAAGAAGGGTTCTTGTCATTTGGTTCCCATCTGGAAGTCATTACAACTAAAGGAAAGGTAGTGATAGAAAGTCACAAGCTTCAGCTCAAATCCTTAACTTTGGGATTTTCTGAAAAAACTCTTATGCTGAGAATGGTCTTTTAGAGTCCTTTGCTCATCAATCATGCACAAGTGTCTGAGTTTCCAAGGAAAAAATAAGCAAAACCTTCATGCTACTTTTGGATTAATTTTTTGTAGCTTAGAAGTTGGTACAATATCAAGTGATTAAGTGAAGCATGACATTCTTTTCTCACCTTAGATCAGTTTTGTTTTTCTCATGACAACCTGAAAATAGATATCTGTATTATCTCTGTTTTATAGATGAGGAAACATAGGCTTAGAGAAGTAAAAGAATTCATTCAAGTTCACATAGAGAGTCAGTGGTAGAGTTAGGATTTAGACCCACATATTTCTGTTTTCAAAACTCATGTTCTTTATCCCAGAACTGGCATTTGGCATGTATTGTTATACATCCTGTGTAACTTGCTACTTTGAATTTAGCTCTTTGTATTTTCTGCAGATCTTGGCATGTAGAAAAAGCTCAATAAATGCCTCTTAATTAGTTCATTAGTGGTAAGGGTTTTTTCTTAATTTGATTCCTATGATTTTATTATTTATTTTCAACTAGTAGCATTTTAGCCTTCCTGAGTATAAATCATTAAAGATCTAGGATGGCCTTTGTTGACAAGTATCATTTTAAGTTCTGGGTTCCAAATGAGGAATTAATAGATAGATGTCAGAGAAGGAGCTGAACTAGAGCTCCTGCCTCTTGATCTAATTATGGAGTTGATGATGATTTTGTTTATAGACTATGGATCATTCATTTCATTTCCCAGGGCATTCAGCTAAGCTTCTTCATTACTACTACCACCACAACCATCATCATCATCACCACCAGTATATAGGTACAGAGATCTTTATGCTTGCAAGATACATTTCTGGATTCTGGAATAGATATAAAGCAGTACAATATAGTTCCTATCTTTGAAGAGTTTTCAATCCAATTGGGAAAGCAGGGAAGGCTTCAATGTGGAAGTTCAGCTTGTGCTTTCAAAGTACAGTTGTTTGGAAGAGAAGAGGAGTTTTGTTAGAACTTATAATATTCCAGATGGAGGGAACCATGTAAGCAAAGGCAGAGAGATGTGGAAGTACATGTTTTAAGAAAATCCATATTTAAAGATGTGTAAGCACTAGAATGGAGGGTATTTAAAAGTTGCAATCCATGTGTAATACATTTTATGTGGTGTGAGGTAGGGATATGACTTTATACTTTCTCCCCTCAGCACCATTTAATGAATTGTCAATCGTTTCCCAACTAATTAAAAATAAGACCTTTTTCATACATCAAACTCCTTAAAGACTTGGGTCTGTTTCTGAATTCTGTTTCTGTTTCATTGACCTCTTTGTATCTGAGCCAGTACCACATTATTTAAATTCATAGAGTTTTGTAATATGTCTTGACACCTGGTAGGACAAGACCCTCTCTTTGTTCTTTTTCAAAATAGTTATGGCTATTCTTGTACATTGATTTCTCCATATGAATTTTAGAGGTTGCTAATCAAATTCCCTGAAAAATCACAGGGGGCATGAAAGGAATGCCGTGAGGCATAGAGGAGTGTAATGGACCATGAGGCTGGTAAAGCAGTTTGAAGGTCAAATGATGGAGACTTCGATTGTCCAGCCAAGACATGCAGAGCCCACAGCACTTCTGGGTATTTCTAAAGGAGCTGAGATAAGTGTTGGCATCCAGGCCCCTCCCTTAAGAAACTTGTCTGTAATGCCTTGCACGTAGACTGCTACAGACTTGCCAGAACACCCATGTCTCCAGAGCTCTGCATGGCGGGCTGAAGAGAGATCTCAACCTGTCAGAGAAGCAAAGAAAAACTTGTCCACCTTGCCTATTCAGAATGCAGAAATGACCTGATTCTAGTCGGGTGCAGTGGCTAACGCCTGCAATCCTAGCACTTTGGGAGGCTGAGGCGGGTAGATCACCTGAGGTCAGGAGTTTGAGACCAGCCTGGCCAACATGGTGAAACCCCATCTCTACTAAAAATACAAAAATTGACCAGGTGTGATGGCATGCACCTGTAGTCCCAGCTACTCAGGAGGTTGAGACAGGAGAATTGCTTGAACACCTGGGGGCAGAGGTTGCAGTGAGCTGAGATAGTGTCACTGCACTCTAGCCTGGGCAACACAGTGAGACTCCATTTCAAAAAATAAATAAATAAATAAATAAAATTTAAAAAAGTAACCTGATTCTGAAGTCCCAAGGCAGTTCCTTTCTCTGCCTTGGTCTTTTGACTGCCTATGCTTTCCCTGGCCACCATCTGTCACAGTTACAGATGATTGGACAAAGCTAAGGAGAAAGAGTCAGCTGCCCATTGTGTCTTCCTTGAGGACTAATGTCAGCCTTGGATCAGAAATCACAGGGAGCAACTCTGGCCTTTGGGTTTTGTGGGGAGCATGTGAGCCCCTTGAGCAAGTCTCCAGGGAGAGGCTGCCTTCTCATGCACCCCATTGCATTAGCTACAAGACAGAGGCATGAGAGCTGGAAAATGCCTCTCCTCTGCTTGCCTCTCTGGTTTCTCTCTTCTTTTTTTTTTTGTGTGTGTTTGTCTTCATTCAACATGTATTAAATGAACACTTGCTATGTGTCAGGTGCCGAGTAAACAATGTGAGCAAAACAGGCTTAGCTTCTGTCCTCATGGAGTTTACTGTCTGGAGGAGGAGACAGCCAACCATAAGTTAACTAACAAACATACACATACTTCCCGTCTTCTCCAAGCACAGCTCTCCTTCGGGAAGCCTTTGCCAAAAATGGACGAAGGAATGTGGGCTGATATATTTATTAAAAAGAGAGGGCTCTAGGCATACCTGGGGGTGCTTGAGTGAAGAATTATGGGTGGTTTCTATGTGTAGGAGGCAGTCTTGAAAATATGACTTGGATTCCCATTTGTTTAATCCCGCCAGGTAATTCCTGTCTCCCTTTCTAAGGGTCAGATAAAAGTCCCATGTCTGAATAACACCCCTCACTGGATGACATGAACTATAGGAGGATGGACGTGTTATTCTGTTCTAAGCAAGGAGGAGGAGAATGGTGAATATATTCTATATCCAAAGATGATGGGAAGGAGGACAGAATATTCTGGCAGGAGAATCCTGACTTATCAGAGGCAATCTGTAAAATGTCCTCCCCAGAGGGGTACCTGGAGCTGGTGACTACGATGTGATGTGTATGATTGAAATTCTGAGCCAGTTCTGCAGCCAGATGAATCTGAGAGACCAGGAGAGCAAGGAATATATGAAAAGGAGAAATGGGTGGTGGTACGACCTTGAACCCAGCCACAGGCCATCTCAGGAGAAGATGGAGGAGCAGGAGCATGTAGATCTGTGGAAGAGGTGCAGGGGGCTCTTGATGAGAGGGAAAATCAGGAAGGACTTTTATCCACTCTCAGAACTCCAAGGACAGAAATTTAATACTGAATATAGGCATATGGAATTTGTTAAAAAACAAATAGGAGTGTGGGGGATAGGGAGAAATTTGTTAAAGGATACACAATTACAGCTAGATAGGAGAAATATGTTCTAGTGTTCCATACTACTATAGAATGACTATAGTTAGCAATAATATATTATACAGTTTTGAATAGTTAGAAGGAGGATTTTGAAGGTTCCCAATACAAAGAAATCATAAGTGTTTGAGATGACAGATATGCTAATTTCCCTGATCTGATCATGACATATATATAATGAAATCTCACTACATACCCTATGAATAAAATGCAATTATTATTTGTTGATTAAAAATAAAAAATGAAAATAAGATAAAGTGAAAAATAACAAACTAGAGCTATGGCTTTGAGAAAGGCACAAGGCATCAGTTTCTGCATCTATATACAAATATATTGTGGGGAAGGTGGAATGAGGTGCTGAGTGTGGTATTTAATTATTTATAATGGTTTTCCCACCTTTAATATCATGCGTTTCTGTTTCCATGGGGTGGTCACTATGTACCTAGAAATGTGCTAGGATCTTTAATTTTAGTTTTACTTTTGGAAATCTATAGACTCTGAGGACAATAGATATATTCTTAGCATAAAGTTGCATAAAGTTTTGTTGATGAAAAAATAAATGAGTGAGGAATAAATAAAACATATGAAAAGAGCCTACTTTGGCCGGGCGCAGTGGCTCACGCCTGTAATCCCAGCACTTTGGGAGGCCGAGGCGGGCGGATCACAAGGTCAGGAGATCGAGACCACGGTGAAACCTCGTCTCTACTAAAAATACAAAAAAATTAGCCGGGCGCGGTTGTGGGCGCCTGTAGTCCCAGCTACTCGGGAGGCTGAGGCAGGAGAATGGCGGGAACCCGGGAGGCGGAGCTTGCAGTGAGCTGAGATCCGGCCACTGCACTCCAGCCTGGGCGGCAGAGCGAGACTCCGTCTCACAAAAAAAAAAAAAAAAAAAAAAAAAAAGAAAAGAGCCTACTTCTAGGTTAGAGCAATCAGAAAATACTTTTGAAGTAGTTTTTTTTTTTTTTAAGTCTGCTAGACAATCCATATTTAAGTTGAAATTCTGACCGTACTCTCCAGTTCCAGAGAGTGCTGTGGACAGCTCAGTGGTGCTGAAGGTAGAGCTGTAATGAGGTGAATGCAATGTAGTTTCCAATTCAGTGTCCGTCAATTCACTCATCCCACAAACATTCTCCGAGGGCCCATTACATGCAGGCAGCATCTAGATATAATAGGGAAGAAGCAGTCTTTGAGTATTTTAAAGTTGAAGATAATCTTAGAGGAAATGACCAGAAACTACTACAACACAGGTTTCCAAGAAAAACAGGAAAGGAAACGCAAAAGAAAGACTATTTACGTTTAAAAAGTTGTATTTAGAAAGATTAGGAAAATCATAATAGATACAATTTATTGAGTTCCTACTATAAACCAGGCTCTGTACATACATTATTTCTAAATAGCTCCATAAGATAGGGACACAGAGAGTATGAGTTCAGAATCACATGGCTTGTAAGTAGCAGAACAGGATTAAGACCATGCCTGTGTTCCTTCAAAGTCCGGATTCTTCCTATATCATTATGATTCCCCCCTTAGGGGACTATGGGAGAAAGAAACATACTAGTCTGTACAGTTTGCTTGTGGAGCTTATAGAGAGAACAGTCAGCTCCTTTACTCCTTTTCCTCCCGAGTGTCTTCTTACCATCTTGGCCTTGGGATGGCACTGGCTTGGGGTGAGAGGGAGTGAAGAGACTCCAGAGCTATTTGAAACGTGTGAGGTGCATTAGTCAGAGATCTTTCAGTAAGATAATAAGTTTCCTCAACTCGAATAAGCCTAATAAATGAAAGTCTATTGGTTCATAAGACTAAGAAATTTGGGTGTAGATCTAGCTTCAGAGATGCTGAATTTGTGTATGTGTGTGTGGGGAGGGGTGTTATTAATACTGTCATCATAACTCTGTCCCTTTCTCCAGTCCTTGTTCTCCACTTTGCTTTTCTGAAGATCAGCTTCCATCATGGGAGACAAGGTGGCTGCCATGAGACCCAGAATCCCACCATCCCTGATTTGCAGCACAAGCAGAAAGGTACCATCTCCCTTCCAATTTCCATTCATCAGTCACAGCAGAGATTCTGAGTGACTCTGCCTAGGTCCTGTGCATGTAATCTGATTGATCAGCCTCAGTGGCATGGCCTCACCTGAGGAGAGAAAAGAGCATACAGGGAACAAGAATGAGAGCTCTGACCACATCCCCAAAGTGAGGGAGGAGCTCCCTAAAGAACCAGAAGAAAGACAATGGGGAATCCAGCTGGACAAACAAAAGTAAATACCCTGGCCCTCTGTGTAGAAATGCAGAGCCCCAGCCAATTAGGTCAGATAGGTCCTTCTCCCTATCTGCGGAGAGGGAAGTGCGGAGGCTTTGAGAAGCAGTTTGTGGGAAAGGTGAGTGGCCCTGTTCAGTGAACTTTTGGGGACAGAAGCAGTTCTGGTCCCTGGTTTTACCTGCAGAGTTCACCTTTATAAGCATATCCACAAAAGCAATAACCTCTCTATTCTCTGCAGTTTAGTACAGACTGTCTGGCCATCTTCTCAGAGCTTCATAACAACTGGCAGGTAGCAGGCAAGTGTTACTTCCCTATTTTACAGGTAAAGACACTGAGGCTCTGAGATGCTAAGTGACCTGCACAAGGTCATGGAGTTGGGTAAGTTGCAGAGCTGTGACTATCAATCCACTCTCCAGCACACTGAATTAATTAAAGTCCTATTTAAAAAACTCCAACATGAACAAGATTGGAAAAGTGAGAAAGGGAGAAGTCTCATTGGCCAGACAAAAAGCTGCAGAGGGAACAGATCTGCCAGTTGGAAAGGCAAAAACAGGAAGCTTGGCTGGGTTGCCCAAGAAGAGAACAAAGAAATAGCCAGAATTTATAGGCATGAGAAGAGAAAAATCAAAGAAAGAAATGAGATGCAACCTGCAAAACACATAAAAGGAAATGGAAAAACATTCTTTAAAATACACTGGGAACAAGAGAAAGATAAGGGGGAATGTTTCTTCCTAATAGATGATGAGGGAAAGCTGATAATGGATGACAACAGAAATGTATAGGTTTTTAATGCTCTATTCCCCTGGTAGCTGGAACAAACTGCATACAGACTAGAAGGCAAGGAAAACAACTAGAGTGCAGAGGGTGAAGGCACGGCACCTACAAGGAACAAAAGGTCTGGGGTCACATTTAGGGTCTGGAGGGACCCTAGATGTCATCTGGCCCCATGCTCACTTTACAGATAATGAGAGTGAATATCAGTGATGGGGGGTGGGGGCGGGATGAGCCGACCAAGGTCACTCTTAGTATTGGCAGAGCTGGGACTAGACCCTAGGCTTCTGGCTCTCAGTGCAGTGTGTCTTTCTGGCACACATGGAAGATGGGGAGAAGGGGAGAAACAGTGATGGATAAAATGAGGTATAAAATCCAGTGTAAGTACACAAATAACCTTGGCTGAAGCCAGGGTAAAAGGCAGGACTTAGGGAGGGTTGGAGATTCAAGGTTAAGAGAAATCTGCCTTGACATCAGGGTTTGAGTCTTGCTGTGGCTTTGGCCTCCATTACTCTATCAGTCTGATTTTCCAGGGTCTTAGGGTCTCAGACTCCCTCAGATCCCAGAGTCTTTGGATCATATAGAGTATGGTCTAGCACTTGAATTCTTCATGTCTTGCATTGTATCTTACATTAGTTTTCTATTGCCACAATAATGCTGTCTAATAAACTGCCCCAATGCTCAGAGGCTTAAACCAATACTCATTTATTTAGCTTGCTGTGGGTCAGTTATTGAGACTGAACTCAGCTAGGAGGGTTTCCTATAATGGCTGGAGTATTTCATATTCATGGGGAGGTTGGCTTGCTATTGGCTGATCTAGGAAGCCTTTGCTGGATGGCTTGGATGACTGGAATAAATGAGATGACTCAGTCCCTTACCAAGGGTCCAGCAGGCTAGACCAGGCATATTCTCATGGTATGGCAGCGGGGCATGACAAACAAACTCAACTGTGCAAGGAATGGAAACATACCAGTACTTTTCAAGTTTCTGCTTGCAAACATGTTTGCTAACATGTCATAGCCAAAACAAATAACATTGCCAAGTCTAGAATCAGAGTGGGCAGAACAACCAAATTATAGGATAAAGGACATAATTCAGTGAAACCATTAACTGGAGCCGTGAGCTCAATCAATCTACCACTGCACCTCTCTTCCCAGGGTCTTCAGTTCTGGTGTCTTGCTCTACTTCCCACCATCTTGGTCCTCCTGAGTGAACTGCTTCTCCAGCCCTCAACCATCATGCTTTGAGTGCTCTCTGCTGCTTAGGGTCCATCCAGGCTGGGTTTGCCTTTCCAAGGACACTCCCAGAAGCAGTACCCTCTAAAACCCTTGAGCTGGGAACTCCTAAACCCATGAGCATTGATCAATTGCCATTCACTTCCAAGTCCTCTCTGTCCATGGGTGTATGTCAAGGAGAAACCAGGTAGGATGTCCTCTGCAGCCTCTATCCTGTGTCCATACCACCTGACTCTGTCCTCTGAAAGGGTGTTATGGGCTGAATTGTGTCCGCCTGCCCCACCCTACCAATTCATATGTTGAAATCCTAAGCACCAGTACCTCATAATATGACTGCCTTTGGAGCAGTGTTTTTAAAGAGATAATAAAGTTAAAATGAGGTAAGTAGGGTGAACCCTAATCCAGTTAAACTGGTGTCCTTATGAGAAGAAGAAGTTTGGAAACAGACAAGTACAGAGCGAAGACCATGTGAAGACACTGGGAGGAGATGGCCATCTGCAAGCTGAAGAAAGAGGCCTCAGGAGAGACCAGCTCTTCCAACACCTTGGCCACAGGCTTCTGACCTCCAGGACTGTGAGAAAACAGATTTCTGTTGATGCTTTGTTATGACAGCCCTAGAAAACAAATACTGAGGGATAGGCCTAGTGTTGGATATTCCACTGAAGACACCAGGATGCTTGGAGATAGTCTTCCCTTCAGCCCAGAGCTCCAGACCCTGAGGTAGGAAAGAATGCAGGGAGACACCAATCTGTGTGAATCCACCTCCTGGTTTCCATTCTGAAGGCTGAGTACCCCCTGACCTTCTTTCTTGATGCATCCCTGGACAGAGCTTACTAAGTGTGGGGTAGATCCTGACCCTTGACCCCTGCTTCCCCAGACAAGGCTAAGGTTCTGTCAGTTCTGAGTCCTCTACCCTCTACTGCCTGGCCCTGCACCCCCTTCTATACCTCCCTTTTCATCCCCATCAGGCCAGTTCAAGTAGTTCCACATTTCCCAGCGGGGAATTCTCTTGCCAGGAGATGAGATCTGGGTTTTCATGAATTCAGGATGTCAAAGCCCATTCTTTTCTTCCCATCACCCTCAATAATGTATACTATGCAGTCATTTTTCAGAAAAAAATTAACGTCCATGTAATTTGAGAAAGAAGGGAAAGTATGTTTCATTACCAGGAAATGAATAAGAACCCATTTTAAGTTCTGAGGCAGGAGATTAGCCTGTCAAAGGAAGCATCTGTTGGATGTTGAAGCATAGTTTAGATTGCAAAAGGATGGGCTGGTGGCTGGGAGATGAGCCAGGCAGGCACTGTGCTGGCAGGTGGAAAGAGCCCTGGACCAGGAATCAGAAGCCCCAGCCATGAACCCGCTCTGTCAATTGAGCCCTGTGCATATTGAGTATGACGCTGTGTACCACTTTGCCAAATGCTTGGGATAGAATTGCATATGGCTGACAAGGACACTGCCCACATGGGGTGTCCACTGTCTCTGGGTGACACAGTTCACTCAAGCCTCAGTTTCCCCATCTTTAAAGCACAAAGTTTGGGCTATGATTTCTTCTAATGTCATTTCTTCCTCTAGCATTCCATAGGGGCTGTCTCTTGGGTATGGAGTAAGAAGAACCTAGATCATAACAGTGCAACATTAAACATGGAAAGGAAGGGATGAATCCAGAAACATCCTCAAGAAGGAACTGATTGACCAGCTATGGGGAAGGAATGAATTAGAAGCAGCAAAAATGCCTGAGGTTTTTAACCTGAAGGTGTCATTGACAAGGAAAAGGAAATTAGGAAAGGAAAAAAGATGAATGCTAGAACAAATTCTTTCTTAGTAATTATACAAGAAGGTGGGTCAAAGCTATGTTTTTCTCCAAAGAAGGAAAAATAAACTATATGAATTAAAAGGTGTGTGTTCGTGTGTCTGTGTAGAGTTTGGGGCGGGAGATGCTCACTGACTATATATGCATATGGATGAAAAAGATCCAGAGGTCCTAGTAGAAGATAAATTGACTCCACACCAGAAATGAGTACTGCTGGGAGAAGACACTGGTAATATGGAGGTACAATGAGCAGTGGGAATTGCACATACAGGGCCGTTCTCCACGTGCCCCGGAGGGTTCAGGACTGGAGAGGAAAATTGCCAGGTCATTTTTCCATCCCTGAGGGATTGTGAACCTGAAATGCTGTCCTTCTCCACAAACACAGTTTTTCATCTTCTAAAGGAGCTGAGTGCAGGGTAACCTAGCCAAACCATAAGTGCCCACCATTTAGTCAACTTGATAAACACTATTTTAGTTCCCTCTGTGTTCCAGTCAATAGGCTAGGTGCCAAAGATGCAGAGATGAATAGGAGAGGGTCTCTGTTCATAAAATTAGAGTAGGCGTGGGGAGGCAGACATGCAACTGACTCATGCAGGAAGCCTGTGACATAAAACACTGTTAACACATCATGCTGGTGAGTAATTCTGATGGCCAGGCTCTCTGAGGGCCTCAGGGAGGAGGTGATGTTTAAGCTGGGCCCTATGGGCAATCTGTATTGAAAGAGGTAAGCAAAATGCAGGGGCTTACAGAAGTATCATCTACAGGCTTTGGCAGGAGGAGAATGACATAAGGCTTGGAGAATGTTACAGGCCAAGGACATAATTAAATTTGGTGGTGGCTTGGGTGGGGAGGCTTGTTGGGAGGGATCTTCTAGCACAACTCTGGGTGTCCAAGTGCTCACATAGGACAGAAACTCTGATTTAATTCAAAACTAAGCGGTGCCACATCCAGAGGACAGGAGAAGCTACTCTTGGTGATGGTGGGGAGTGGGTGTCAGCCGTAGGAAGAGGCAAGGGAAGAGGCAGTTACAAGCAGCAGGCGGGCATGGGAGGCTTTGGACAGCGCAGCTGTTTGAGAAGGTGAAGCAGGCCAACACCACAAAGGCGTGGAAGGCTCCAGAGCCTGAGGGACAGCGCGCTGATGAGCTGCTTGGGCAGTGAAGCAAGGAAAGGAGCTGGGATGGCAGCTGAAAAGACACATGGGGTCAGAGGAGGGAGGCAGTAAGCGGCCCGGGAGTTCTTAGCTCCTACCTATGCTGCCCTGCCTGGGGCCTGGGGCTGGCGGTGAGGGGGCCGTAGGGCTTGCCAGAATCTGCACAGCTGGGTTGTGGGACAGCTGTAGGCCCCTGAGCAACACGGGGGCTGAGCAGACTATAACATATACAGCCAAGCTGCAGCAGTGAGGCTGGCCAGATGCAGCTTGCCTACCTGGCAGGTACTGACCAGGTGCAGAGCCCAGACCTCGCGCTGCTCCCACTGGCTGCCTCCCTGAGTGATTGACTTCCTTTTCCTGCCCTACTCCCTTCCTCTTCCCTCTCATTCTCCCTATTACCTTTCCTTCCATTCAACAAAATTTTCTTAGGCACTGATTACATTGGTACTAGGCTTTCTTTTGCACAGAGGCTTAGAGATCTATTAAAGAGGAAAATCTCAGACCCAGTTCCAGTCACACTTAGCCTGTCAGAGTCTTTGCAAGCCCCTGCTTGCCCTACAGAGGCTGAGCAGGATGAATCTTGCCGCTGCTCTCGTCCTATGCCCAGTCCTCTCATGGATGGCCTCCCAAAGGGGATTTGAGAGGGGGAGGGTGCTCAAGTTCTTGGGTAAAGTCTGCTCCTCACACAAGCCTATTTTCCTCTTAGTCATAATTATCTTGCTAATGCCAATCTTACCTTCTTTGTCCCAGTTTGCTTAACTTTGGTTAGTGGCCTCCTCTTACGGGTCTGAGAGAAAGCAAGAGGGTTCAACAGGGAGGACAATAACAATAGGAGTAAGAATAGTCATGGCTACTACTTACTGCACTTACTGAGCAGTTACTAAAATGCCAGCACCGTGTTAGACAAGCCACTTAACTTAATGCTTTCAGTAACTCTGTAAGGCGGAATATTGTTTCCCCAAGTTTCAGAATGGTACACTGAGGCTCAGAGAGATTAGGTTAACCTGTCCAAGGTCACACAGCTACTCGGTAGCAGAACTCATATCTGACTCCAGGCTGGCCTGGTTCTGAACCTGGGCTAATGAACACATTAGACTGACTCCCTTTAGTCTTTAAACAAAGAGTCATAGGTTGTCTCTCCCCAGGGATGACTCTCGACTAGATGGGCCCCTTCCCCTCAGACCCATTTCTCCTCCCCTGTGCATCCAGCCACCTTCAGTTCCAGCCCCATCCACATCCTTAATACATTGAGGCGTAACTGTGTTACCAACATAGGGGGATCATTCACCACCAGCTTTTCAGAGAGAGGGGAGGCAAAGGTAATTTGACAGCAAAAAGGACAGAGCTCAGACACATAGAACACCTGAGGACAAGGGCAAGGGAGGGAGTCGCTTCCATTTTTCAATACTGGTGACTTTATTGGCAGGACAAGGTAACCAAGCGTTGCCAAGCTAGTTCATCAACCTCCTGCACTCTCCTCTCTAGCAGGAGTCGAAGCTCCCATTCTGATCCAAGCAGGTTGACGTCCCAGGGGCAGCTGCTGGCTCCTGTTATGAGTCTGTGTCTGCCACCTTCTCTCTCTCCAAAGCCCCTAATTTCCTTCCTTGATAACCCAGAGGGGAGGATGGCCGTGATATGTACAGCAGTCTAACAGTTATGATGTATTTTCACAGGCATCCTCTCATCTGGTATGTTTAGTCCATGTCACGTTAGTAATGAGACCCTGTTCTGGTGCGAGTTTCATGTTCCTTGCAGGGCCTGGACCACATTCTGAAGCGCTGATCCCCGCCTCCTTGCCTGGATTCACGTTATCCATCACCTTAGCTGGTTTCAACCTCAAGTCCCAGCTCGTTGCCAAAATAGGTAGACTCCACAGCTACCAGGAGAAAAATGTTGCGACCCTCATCTAAGATATGGAGAGACTGGGGCTCTGAGAGGTTGTCCTGAGTGAGGTTACCCAGCTACTAAGTAGAGAAGCAGAGATTTGAGCCCAGGGCTGTCTCTGCTACACTGTGTTTTCCCTTTCTCTGCAGAGCAGTCATGGGGGTAATGTTTGAACCGAGCCATGATGCACAAGCAGCGTTCTGACGGTGAGGGAGGGGTGTGAGAAAGGCTTGAAAGTGGAACAGTGTGTGGCAGCAGGTCCTGCTGGAGGACAAGCAAGGCAGGGGACATGGAAGGAGGCTGGAGTCCCATTTCCAGGGCTTTCTCTGCCAGGTTAATGACTTTGAACCTCGTCACAGTCATGGCCAAAGAGAAGTTTTAAGAGGAAAATGGGTTCATCTCATCTAAGATTTAAGGTAGGTGGAATTTCTGAGGGAAATATCTGACACTTCAGTCTCTGAAGAATCAGAAAGAATTAAAGTTGAATCTAGTGGTTTTGTCCAGTGAGAATGCTCTTGGTGCTGGGGCAAGTCTGAGGCTTCTTGGTCAACACTAGGGGAGATATCATAAAATCTGTGTGTTCCAAGAGGCACTGGAAGTGGACTCTGGGTGATGTGGCTCTTGCCTGGAGGAGACAGGGGGCTTAGGGACTGTCTCATGGGGACAGGGACAGGAGGAGTTCACAGGGTTCCTCACAGCTGAAACAGCAAGTGTCAGGACTTCAGGAATGAGCCATGTGGTACAGGAAGGGCTGGGAAAAGTTACTTATAGGCCTTGGGCTCCAAGGAGGCAGACTCCCATGGAAATAGAGAAAGGGTTCCGGAGGCAGGGCTGAGTGGGCTTAATGGAACTCAGGGAACCTGGGATCTGGTCTTGGTCTCCCATGATCTTCCAGGGAGAAGGGGAGGGAGCTCTGTCTTTCAACATTAGATCCTTTCAAGGAGGAGACCCAACAGATACCAGGGTTCCAGCTCCTTGGAAGAAGATGTGGCTGTCTCCCAGGCCAGGGCTATGCCCCTAGGGTCAGGCTCCTGGGCTTCAGCAAGACAATTGTCAAAAAGCAGGTGGACTCTCAGGCATGGAGCTGAAGGTGGTTTTGGATTCTCTCCAAAAGCTGACCCATGCATACCCCCCACCTCGCCTCAAATCACAGCCCCCTGGCTTTCTGCACCCAGCCACACCGGCCTGCTATGGTCCCTGAATGCCTCTGCTCTTCCCTGCAGGGAATTCACACAGCCTGCCCTGTCTGTCCCTTTCCCTACAGCCCTGCTTTAGTCACTGAGGCTGCTGTAACACAACACCACAGAGTGAGGGGCTTGTAAACAACAGAAATTTATTTCACACAGTTCTGAAGGTGGGAAGTTCAAGATCAAGGGGCTGGTAGATTTGGTGTCTAAGGGTTGCTTCCTGGTTCACACATGGCCCCTTCTTGCTGTCTATTCAGGAGGGGGAAGGGGCAAAGAAGCTCTCTGGGGACCCTTTGATAACAGCACTAATCCCATTGATGAGGGCCCTGCCCTCATGACCTAACCACCTCCCAAAGGCCCCACCTCCAGATACCCTCAATTAGGCATTAGGTTTCAATATACGACTTCTGGGGGAGACACAAACATTCAAACCATAGCAAACCTTACTTGTTCTTTGGTCTTTTATGTCTTGGCCTTGACTCACTTCCTCATGGGAGACTGACCTGACTCCCCAGCCTTCAGCCAGTCCCCTGCCTGGATCTCACAGCTTCCTGTACCTCTTCACCATAGGTTCTTCTCAGTTTGCAATTTATGTGTATGTTTCCTATCTGTCTCAACGACTAGACTGTAGGCTCCCCAAGCATCAGCCTCTGAGCTTGGTTTGCTCACTAGCATCCCCTGTGCCTGGCATGTAGCAGACACTTTGTTAAGGACCCACCTCTCCAGGGTCCGCGTTTCCCACCACAGCTCCAAGTCAGACACAAGAATGCCCTGTGCTATCACATTGGCCTCAGAGCTGTGAGTCTGTGGGTCCAGGACACAGGCATCACTGGGCTGGCAGGGCCATCACAGCCCTTGGTGAAGTGTGAAGAAGTCACAGAAGGCTTTGGGACCATTTCAGGGCATTCTAGGGGCATTTACTCAATCATTAAAGAGACTGATTCTTCTTAAGTGGACTTCTGTTGCGGTTGCCCTCCAAGTGACCAAAAAATTTTTTGTGTGTGCCAATTTTCTCCTATAACAATATCCAGTAAGAGGTGCTATAGGATGTGGTGATTGTTATTAAGATTGTCCTCCTTTCATTGGATACAAGAACCTATAAGATAGGCAGGGCAAGTGTTATCATCCCCATTCGACAGGAGGGGAAAGTGAGACTCAGAGAGGAAAGTGACTTGCCCTGGTCACAGATTTTTTTTTCCATAAGTTATTGGGATAAGGGTGGTATTTGGTTACATTTGGTCATTGGGGTACAGGTGGTATTTGTGAGGGTATTTGGAGGTGGGGCCTTTGGGAGGTGGTTAGGTCATGAGTAAGTTCTTACTTGAGTAAGTTCTTTAGTGGTAATTTGTGAGATTTTGGTGCATCCATCACCCAAGCAGTGCTCACTACACCATATTTGTAGTCCTTTACTCCTTGCCCCCCTCCCAGTCTTCCCCACAAGTCCCCAAAGTCCACCATATCATTCTTGTGCCTTTGGGTCCTCATAACTTAGCTCCCACATATCAGTGAGAACGTATGATGTTTGGTTTTCCATTGCTGAGCTACTTCACTTAGAATAATAGTTTCCAATCTCATCCAGGTAGCTGCAAATGCTGTTAATTCACTTATTTTTATGGCTGAGTAGTATTCCATCATATAAATATACCATGGTTTCTTTATCCACTCATTGATTGGTAGGCATTTGGGTTGGTTCCATGATTTTGCAATTGTGAATTGTGCTCCTATAAATATGCGTGTGCAAGTATCTTTTTTGAATAATGACTTATTTTTCTCTGGGTAGATGCCCGGTAGTGGGATTTCTGGATGAAATGGTAGTTCTACTTTCAGTTCTTTAAGGAATCTCCACATTGTTTTCTATAGTGGCTGTACTAGTTTACATTCCCACCAGCAGTATAGAAGTGTTCCCTGATCACCACATTCTTGCCAACATCTACTGTTTTTGATGTTTTGATTATGGCCATTGATATGGTTTGGCTGTGTCTTGCTCTGGACTTGCCCTGGTCACAGGTTCTTAGGGGAGGTAGGTCTGTAACCCTTGTTTTCTGAATCCTTGAGTGGTTTCCTTTCCCCTTTGCCCATGGTGTCTTCACTGGAAGTGGCCATCATTGGGACATACTTCTCCCTTATTCTCAAAACCCAGTTTGCGTCCACCTAATGTCCAGGGCAGCTGTGTTGCCTGCAGAGAGGAGTGTGAGACAGGAAGAGGAACATTCCACTTGCAATCTTATGCCCACCCAAATGAAACTAACATGTCAGGGGCACTGCCTGTGTGCCAGGCACAGCACTGGGGCTGTCATCCTTGTTATTCCTTTAGACCTTCCACAATCCCATGAGCTAGAGCTGATGCTGAAAACCCATTTTGCAGATGTAGAACCTGAGGCCCAGAGAGCACCAGTGACTTGCCCAAGGTCACACCATTGGCAGCACAGCTAGGATTCAGCTTCCTGTCTCTTTGACTCCAAAACCTGAGGGCTTTCCACATCATCACATTGCTTCTTATGACCATGTTCTCTGGGAAGAGCCCAAAAGACAGAATGCAGGTGCTGGATAATGACTGTCTTGCTGGAGGCTGGGGTCAGCTGCTCTGAGAAATGTGACTCAGTCCGTCATCCTCTCAACAGGTTTGCAGAGGAACTGAACCAAGAGGAATTCTTCCCCAATCTGTTACCTAACTCTTCCCTGTACAGGACAGGCTATGCCCAGAGACCAGAAAGTTTATTTAGAAGTTCCAAGAGTATCTTCCCCCTAAAAAAGAGATACGAGCAAGCAATGGGGGCATTTGTCAAAGGTAAAAAACAGAAAAAAAAAGAACAAAGAGAAGTCAGTGGGAATTGGGGAGAGGAAACAGGAGTCAAGGGGATGGTGGACAACAGAAAAAGACAGAATGACTCAGGAAGAGGGATGGGTGCCCTGGGGGGAGGGGTTGGGAACAGGGCTGGAATGGCGAGCAGCAATTTGTGAAGTTTACAGATAAATCTTGGTGCTTTCAGCAAAGCTTATCTGTAATGGGCTCGGCTCGCTGAGGCCCCGTCTCCTGTAGACATAAATCATTTTCTAATTTATAACATGAATAATTGATTTTGCCTCTGTAGCCTCAACAATAAATCTCCCGATCACAGATGCATAAGAAAATAATAATAATGAAAGCGATCAGGATATGCTGCCATCGATTAACTGTGAGAGGGGCCACTTGACTTGCAATTCATGTTTTAAGTATTCCAGGTGGCACTGTGCCCACAAGCCACTTCTGCCCCCTGCCCCTGAGCTCAGCCTGTCACAGTAGTGGGGCAGGGCAGAGGGAGGAGAGGGTTGTGAGAGGACGGAAAGCCAGGTCTGGCTATGACTGGCTGCTGTTGGGATCAATGCAAATGCGGCCTCAATAGCTGTCATTCATTCGTTTACTGAGCATCTCTTAGCTGGAAGGTCTTGGGACTGGCGCTGTCCAAGGTATTTTGCTTCAAGATGTTTATGATGCAGTTATAGAGCAAAACTCGGAACACATGTTTGGGTGTTCAGATGGGACTAAAGGCAAAAGAGGCTTTCACTCTTCTATTGTAGTCACCTCCAAGTCAGGGACCCTGGAGGCCTCCCTGACTCTCTCCTCTCCCTCTCCACAGGGTCCTGCAGATTCTGTCTCCCCCAGGGCCCTAGAATCCAGCCGCTCTTGCCCATAGCTGCAGCCTAGTTCAGGCCTTCAGCACTTTTCTCTCAGTATTGCAATGTCCCCCTAAAGGGCTACCCTGCACCCCACAACCTTCCATTCTCCTGTAGCCAGAGTGACTTTTAAAACCATAGGTGGGCTTTCCCACACGTCCTTGGATTCAAGCCTCCCGCGAACTCCAAGTCTGGATAAAATTTCCCTGATGAGTACCTCTATTACATATGACACTGCCCCTTCATATCACTCATCTCATTGGTAATTTCCTGTTCAATAGTTTTTCTTTCTGTTGAGAATGAAGTTCAGAAAGCCTAAATCCAAACCATCTTTGCTGCTGCTTCCTTGGAGCCCAGCACAGTGCCTGACACACAGCAGGTGCTCCATAAGTGTTTGTCGAATGAATAAGTCTTGCTGCCACTAGCTTCTTATCTCTCTGGATCTTCCTACACGGGGCAGTTTTTGTGTTTTTTTGTTTGTTTGTTTGTTTGTTTTTTTAACTCCTCAGCCAGGTTATCTTTTGTTCAGGAATCATCACTAGTTGCCAGTGCTGTACACGAAGCCCAAACATTCTAGCCTGGTCCTGGTTCTGGGAATCTATGCTGCTCAGTCATTCCAACTTCCTGTCTCAGCGGGTTCTCTGCTCACTTCCTGAAATCTTACTCATCCTTTGAGACTTGCCTCAAATGCCAGCTCTATTATGGTACTCCTTGCTTAAAATCCACTGATGCCTCCCTTTTGCTATAAGATATACTCCTTGCTTAAAATCCACTGATGCCTCCCTTTTGCTATAAGATATAAAGGGACATTGAAGAGTTTTAAGGGCAAGAGTGATTTGCCCTGATTTGGGTTTGGGCTGAGTGTTCCTAAAGCTTCATAGGGATGAATCAGGGGTAGCAGGTGCTGGAGGGAGGCAGACCTCTCGCTCTGAATATGACGCTCACCCAGTGCCTACACGTCTGTGGAACCGGGGGCTTGCTCAAGGCCTCACAGTGATTCATCATCAGACTTAGAGATTTACACCCAGTTGGTGCCAAGGCCGCTGCCATTTTATCCACTCAGTTCTGCTGCTGATCTGGCCCCTGGGAGTGTGGTTTCCCAACTGCCTGGATCCCTGGCCTGAATCCCAGGGTCTCCCTCACAATGGGACCTAAAAATAGAAGCCACTTTTATAGTGTAGGGGAAAAGGCAAAGGGCCCAGGCAAGGTTTAAATGGAAGTGTTCCCTGGAGGGCTCTCTGGGGAACACGGGGACTGTCCCAGGAGGCTCTGAACATAAGGGACAGGCCTTCTGGCAGGGGACAAAGTGGCCCTGTTTGCATTTGGGAAGGCCCAGCTCCACTTCCCTCACCTACTCACAATCTCTCTTCTTATGCCTTTCCTGGCTCTGAACCCATGCCTTACCCAGTGCTCTGTCCCTATCCCCAGGAAGGGCCTTTGTAGCCATCACAAAGCATTAGAGTGAAGCATTAGAGAGAGCCAAGGAGCTATCAAACCAGAGTCAAAGAGGGGAGAAGAGGATGGGGCCACAGCGAGGGGAGGGCTGGGTGAAGACACCCAGAGTGTCTGAAGTGAACATCACCATCTCAAACAGCACAGGTCTCTCTGGCTGACAGTCCTGGACATTCCTGCTCCCACCCACACATCACTGAAAATGCCCCAGATGGGCCCACGTGCCAGGAGACCACATCACACACTCCCTAGCAGGTTCCAGTCCTGACAGTACAATCCTAGATTACCTTCCTGAACCATCATCTTCCCATATTAACAATGAAAAACTTTAAAAAAGTGTTTTTGAGATGGAGTCTTGCTTTGTCACCCAGGCTGGAGTGCAGTGGCACAATCTTGGCTCACTGCAACCTCCACCTCCCAAGTTCAAGGGATTCTCCTGCCTCAGCCTCTCGAGTAGCTGGGACTACAGGCGTGCGCCATTACACCCGGCTAATTTTTGTATTTTTAGTAGAGACGGGGTTTCACCATGTTGGGCAGGCTGGTCTCGAACTCCTGACCTCAGGCAATCTGCCTGCATCAGCCTCCCAAAGTGCTGGGATTATAGGCGTGAGCCACTACACACGACCTAAAAATATTAATAGTAGGATTTAAAAATAAAGATAAACAAACGGAGACATAACTTCACATAATAAATCACAGAAATCATAAGTGTACAGCTCACTGAATTTTTGCATATGTATGCACCTGCAAAACCATCACCCAGACCAAGACACAAATGTTGCCAGCATGCCACAGGGCTTCCTCTGGCTCCCTCCCGGCCAGTACCACCCCTACTCCAGCCCCACCCCACCAAGGGTAACCACCATTTCTTTCTTTCTTTTTTTTTTTTTTTGAGATGGAGTTTCACTCTTGTTGCCAGGCTAGAATGCAATGGCACGATCTCGACTCACTGCAACCTCTGCCTCCCGGGTTCTAGCGATTCTCTCGCCTCAGTCTCCTGAGTAGCTGGGATTACAGGTGGCCACCACAATGCCTGGCTAATTTTTGCATTTTTAGTAGAGACAGAATTTCACCACGTTGGCCAGGTTGGTCTCGAACTCCTGACCTCAGGTGATTCATCCACCTCGGCCTCCCAAAGTTCTGGGATTACAGGCATGAGCCACCGCACCCGGCTGTAACCACTATTTCTGATTAGGTTGATGTATTTTTGAAATTATGTGTGCTGTTTGGTGTCTGGATTCGTTCCTTTGCAGGGAGTGTAAGGATCAAATGAAATAGTCCACACTAAAACACCTAGCACAGGACCTGGGATACAGTAGAAACTTGGTGAGTATTTAAGGAGGTATGGGGTGGTTTGAATGAGAAAGACCTGGCTTCCAAACCAGCTCTATGACTTGCCAGCTGTGTGACATTCTGAGCCTCCCTCTTCCTATCTGTAAAACGGGACAATTGCTACCTCATGGGGTTGTCATGGGGATTAAATGAGATAAAGAATATATTGCCCCTGGTAATAAGTGCTCAATAAATGTTCATTCTGTGCCCCTCCCAACTATGGGGCTGAGGCCAAGACCCCAGACTTTGTCCTAGAGAGCCAGTTACTTTGCTATATTCCAGTGGTTTTCAAATTGCATTTCCTGGAGCCTCGGGATTCTGGTCTTGAATCAGAGGCTGAGAGGAAGGGGCAAGTAACAGAGGAAGGAGAAAGCTTTGCAGATGGGATCTGAGTTTCTTCCCAGGTCAACCAGAGCAGTTCTGCTTTCATCCCTTTGGTAAGTTTTTCGGCGGGGCGCAGGGGTGGGGGGCACTTGCAAAAAGAGTTCTGCTTCTAAAAATAATGTGAAAACCACCATTCCATTCCGTAACCACAGAGTGTTGCCCAACAGGCCAATCAGATATTTCATAAGGGGGAAAACAAGTGAAAATATACCCATTTTAATTGGTTAGAACTTCCTGAAAACCTCTCCAGACAAACGCCCTACACTTCAGGCCAAGGACGTCATAAGATGCATCAAATGAATGAAACAGTTTTTTTCTTTTCTTTTTAACTTTGCTCAAGTTATAAATTGCTTTTTACAGACACCTACATTTCTATTTATTTAGTGAACTGTAATACAGGAATAAAGTAAAAATTTAAAAGAAAACCTTTCAAGATTCTATCACTTTAATGTGGCAACTATGAAACTCATTTTTTAAAAAAAAGCCATAGTGGATGTCTGTTGTACTTGTCTGCCAGCCATGCCTTTGTCTCTCCCCTGGCACCAGAACCTCATTTCTTCCTCTGTGGAGCCACCCCTTTCCTATTCTTGGTACATGTCGGGTCAGTCTGGTTCCGAGAATGCACAGGTGTGCACCTGCATGGTTTAACTGTGGATGTTAAATCAGACTTCAAACTTTGAAGTTCAGTTTCTACTAAACGCATGCCACTTTTGTACCACTATAAAGTCAATCTGGTTCCAAGAATGCATACGATGCCTGAACTAAGATTTAACTGTGGATGTTTCAGTTACTGAGCCAGTACTTTTTTTTTTTTTTAATCTTTAAGCCAGTTTGAGTCGGATTTCTCTCACCTTCCACCAAAAAAGTTCTGCTTAATTTACAAGTAGATCAAGCCTTTATCATGGAAGTGCATTTCCCTTCAAAGTTGTCACTTTAGGAAGCAACACTTATTTCAAATGACCCAGTCATGGTCACTCAGAGTATTCCATCTCCTTGGCCAAGGTGATTGCTCAGGGAAAGGCATCGCACCAGTCAGGCCAATGAGATTCTATCGCGGAACTTTTTTTTTTTTTTTTTTAATTTGAGATGGAGTCTCGCTCTGTTGCCCAGGCTGGAGTTCAGTGGTGCAATCTCAGCTCACTGCAATCTCTGCCTCCCGGGTTCATGCCATTCTCCTGCCTCAGCCTCCCAAGTAGCTGGGACTACAGGCGCCTGCCACCACGACCAGCTAATTTTTTTGTATTTTTAGCAGAGACGGGGTTTCACTGTGTTAGCCAGGATGGTCTCCATCACCTGACCTTGTGATCCGCCCGCCTCAGCCTCCCAAGGTGCTGGGATTACAGGTGTGAGCCACCGCGCCTGGCCCCTCTATCACAGAACTTCTGTTGAAATCGGTGGGAAAGTGGAACTTCTCTTTCCATCGCATTTGAAGATTGAGCGGCTGGGGCCATCATGGTCAGAGGGCTTGCTTGAGAGTGAAAAGAAAGCACAGGGAAACAGCTAAGAGATTAAGAACCGCTAGGTCCTGATCACATTATTTTAGCTCCTGGGTCTAGCTATGCCTGAAACAAAATTTAACTGTGGATGTTTCAGTCACTGAGCCAATAAATTATTATTTTTTTTAATCTTTAAGCTAGTTTGAGTCGGATTTCTCTCACCTTCCACCAAAAAATTCTGCTTAATTTACAAGTAGATCAAAGCTACATCATGTAAGTACGTTTCCCTTCAAAGTTGTCACCTTGGGAAGCAACACTTATTTCAAAGTATTTTTTAGAACTCCTCATTGAGATAACCCTTGGTACCAATTTAACAATAAAGTCATCTGCTTACTTTGTATCACTGAGAGGGAGGAGAGGATTACAGATGCTCCTCAACTTACCATGGAGTTACATCTGGATAAACCTATTGTAAATTGAAAATACTGTAATTTGAAAATTCATTTAATATACATAACCTGTGGAACATCATAGCTTAGCCTAGCCTACAACATGCTCAAAACACTTACATTAGCCTAAAGTTGGGCAAAGTCATCTAACATAAATCCTGTCTTATGATAAAGTGTTGAATATCTCATGTAATTTATTGAACACAGTATACTGTAGAGTACTGGTTGTTTAACTTGTGACTGCATGCCTGGCTGGGGGCCCAGCATCACAATTGAGTATCACACCGCATATTGTTATCCTGGGAAAAAGTCAGACTTCAAAATTTGAAGTTCAGTTTCTACTAAACGCATACCACTTTTGTACCACTGTGAAGTCAAAAAACCATAAGTTAAACCGTGATAAACTGAGGACCATCTGTAGTCTATCTGAGTGCTTAGATTGTTCATCAAGCCCAACTCTGATTGACAATGTCCCGAAATCAAATCTACCCATGGAGGATGGAGACTTGCTGACCAGGACGCCAGCTGAGAATGGGTTGGATCTTTGAATTGCTGTTTTGCTTTTCAAGGTGAACAGGAGAAAATTAATTTGCATAGGTGAATTGCAGTATGAAAGATCAACCTCATTGTTTTTGGTCATACTTCAAAACAACAACAACAAAACAGCAGAGCTTCTTCCCCTGGCCTCCTTTGCTCAGAGAAACATATGGACTTCATCGCCCTCTTGTCTCAACGAGAGGACTCATATTCCCATTTCACAAATAAGAAAATCAAGGCAAACTTGAGTTCTTTTTAGTGAAGCCACATATGTACTGGGATCCAGAATATTAAATTGAATCACTGAATAAAGAGAGCAGCCGGGAGGTCAGGCTGGAAGAAAAATCTTGGGATCTGAGTAGAGACATACAAGGCCAACAGGAAGCAAGATGAAAGACAGGGGAGAGAGGACCAAGCAAAGGCAGTTACTAGCCAGGAGCAGGCTGAGACCAGCTAAGTTCAGAAGATGCGCCTAGCAGAGGGGTAAGGACCCGGCTCTGCTGGGATCTCCTTCTCCAGCTGGCAATGGGTTGTGAGTTGGCCCCAGGTGCACAGTCTGTGCTCCCTGCAGCGTCCTTACCAGGGTATGCCTGAACCTGAGGAGCAAGCTAGGAGGGCCTCCAAGGCTCCTGGCTCCAAGATCTGCTCAAGAAGAGGTGTCTCACAAGGCAGAGAGGTTTACTGCAGCCAGGGAATTTAATCCTACCAAGCATTTGGGCAGGCCCTGGAGATAATAAAGAAAGAAGGTAACAGAGTGGATCTGCAAAGCCTTTAATACGCAGCATTAAAGGGTAATGGGAAAATCGATGGGACTATACAACAGGGTCATCCCAACTGCCAGCAGTGCTGTCATTAATGGGACAGTTGGTGCTCCAGCTACTGCAAGACTGCTGGGCAGGACCCTAGCACTGGGGACCCAGCCTGGCCTCTTCAGAGCTCAAATGGCTTCATGGACTCTGGGGCTTCCTACTTGGACAGGAACACAAGGGGATGGCCTTCTTCTCTCCCTTGGGTATATCACACTCTCCTAACTGTGGCCAAGTGGCTTAATAACAGCTACCATTTATTGATCACTTTCTATGGGCCAGCTCTAGGCTGAGAGCTCTCTGAATTGTTGCATTTAATCCTTATAACAACTCTATAAATCAGTTACTATTACTGTAGTTTCCATTTTACATGTAAGTAAGGTGAGGTCCAGGGAGATATGTGTGCCCTTGATCATTGGCTAGGAGAGAGAGTGGATGGATTCGCTCAGATCATAGAATGTGGAGAAGTTGGGAAGGGTCTCATGGCACATCTGGCCTGACTCCTCAGGATAGAGAAGTGGAGTGACTTGCCCCTGATCATACAGCTGTACAGTAGAAAATGTGAGATTATAAAGCAGGTGTTCTACCTTTAAGTCCTGTGTTCTTTGTCCCCATTATATCATCCTATCATTTCCATCCACAAAGCACACACTCCACTGGCTTTGGACTTCAGAGTCATTCATTGTAATTAAAGGGATGGTCATTTAGGAATTGTTTCAATTCAATGCAAAGTTACTAAAGCCACTTACTGTGTTCTGGGAGAGAAGGTGTTGAAGTGCAGGAAGGTCTGGTATTGTTCTTAAACACCTATAGCATCTGGCTGGGGAGAGAAAAACCACACAGACCTGAAATAACCTTAGAATAATTCCAAGACAACAAATAAATAAGTGTAAGCGTGTGTGATGCCAACCGTGTACACTGAGCGTCAGGGAATTAAAAGAAAAGGAAGGCAGCCTCAGTTCGAGAAGGCTTTGTGGAGGCAGAGTGTGGACCTGAGTTGGTAAAGGAATGAAGGACTGGGATTAGAGAAAATTAGAGAGAACGGCTTGTCTGATGGTAGAAACCACAAAGGCCAAGGCCTAGTGGCTAGAAAGAACATAGTATATCAAGTTGGACCTCCAGGGAAGGAGAATTTATTCTGCAGAAGGAGGGAGGCATGGGCTGGAGAGGCAAGAGTTTCAGACTCAGTGTGCAAGGCAAGGGTGAGCCAATATAGGTGGTCAAGGAGAGGCAGCAAGGTGACAGCAATGGGTTTACGAAGACGTCACTGACAGTAAATACCTCAGAATATTGGAGGTTGGGGGATTGGATTCTAGGTAGGAAAGTAATGAGGGAAATCTAGGCATGAATAGTGGTGGCAGTGGGGGCTGGTGAGGAGGCCAGAAAGTAATCAAGAGATGATGCCCAGAGGCTGCAATGAAGAGGGCACCAGGGTTTGGCATAAGGGCTGAAGGAGAGAAGGCGTCCAGTTTTTTTTTTTTTTGTCTTTTTTTTTCAAGACAGAGTCTCACTCTGTCACCTAGGCTGGAGTGCAGTGGTGCAATCTTGGCTCACTGCAACCTCTGCCTCCTGGATTCAAGCGATTCTCATGCCTCAGCCTCCTGAGTAGCTGGAATTACAGGAGTGCCACCACACTGGCTAATTTTTGTATTTTTTTAGTAGAGAAAGGGTTTTGCCATGTTGGCCAGGCTGGTCTCAAACTCCTGACCTCAGGTGATGCACCTGCCTCAGCCTCCCGAAGTGCTGGGATTACAGGCGTGAGCTACTGGGCCCAGCGTGAGAAGGCATCAAATGGAATCAGGTACAAGGCCAGGCAGCATGGTGGCAAAGCGGGTAATTTTGTGAGTTGAGTTTGTGAGTGAGGTGGGGAAGGGAGAGAGAGTTTTTTCTGAGGAGGGATAGCAGGACTAGACACAAAAAGGCCTGGGGGAAAGTGAAACAATTGGGGCAATGGCCATTTTTCTCTTGGGGACCATTTTCCTTTGGACAGCTTACAGGAAAAAGAAGTTTCCATAACATGGAACAAATGTCTCCTCTCCTTTCGCCTCCCTCCAGTGTGCTCGTCTTCTGAGCTGTGTGGAGTCGGGTCAGGGGCACGGGCTTGGGAGATTGTCAGCTCAGATCTCAGTCCCAGCTCTGCTGCTACCGGCCTGGAGTCCCTGGGCACGTCACATAAAGGCAATGAAGGAGACAATAAGATTGACCTCACGGCCCTGGCAGGAGATGAGATGAGAGGCAGGTAAAGTGCCTACTCGGGTTCCTTGTACTCATATGTTAGCTGCTGTTATTACAAAACCACTTTAACCCAGCATATGGTTCAAGTTTCCAAACCACCGCAATGGCTCAGGACTTACTCACACGGACTGTTGAAAAACAAAGGGGAGTTGGGGGAAAGGCTGTCGGATGGGGTTAGCCAGAGACTCTGGGGCAGTGATTTGTCCAGCCTCACTGTTGTCTTTCTTGGAGTGGCCGACAGCCTCCTGCCCAGGTCTCCTGGGGGACTTGTGGAAACTGCAGTGCTTTGGGCTCTTTGCTTAGGGTGGGGTTTGGGACTGTTTTTAGTCAGCTCCACAGGTGATTCTATTGCAAACTGAAGTTTGAGAACCACATTTTTTTTCTGCTAACACCAATCTCCTTGGCAAGATCTCTGGCCTATGTGGTCACCGTCAAAGTGACAAGGGGTTCCCGTCTGGGGCCAGCTCATCCATCTCTTTGGACCAGGTTTCCTGTTAATAAGGTCCCTTTCAGCCCCATGACCAACTCAGGGAAATGAGGAGTCAGAGAAGGAAGAAAATAACAGTGGGAGAGGAATCTGACAGCAGAGCAGATAAGGAAACTGAGGAAACAGGCAGACCTGGATCACTTTGCGGGTGGAGGGGCAGGCAGCGCACCACTGGGGCGAGGAAGAGCTGGAGCTGCCTCCACCACAGTCCAGTCGTGCAGGGTTATTAAAAGAAAGAAGAATGAGCGTCTGTATCTCGGCAGAGCAGGGCAAGAGTCATCAGCAGATGTTATTAAAATCCTTTCCTCACCAGTGAAAGACACTTATCGCTCTTCATCAGCAAAGCTCTCTTTTTGGAAAGGAAAATCAACTTAACAGGTGGGGACTGTCCTTTTGCTCCTCCCATGAAACACACCAAGGCTGCCACCCGTCAGTCCCCAAACCAGTGTGGGGCTCACGGAGCTGCTCCAGAATGGTAGGTGGGAAACCATGGACACTCGGCATCTTGGCACTGTGTGCGTGAGGGACCTCTCCCCTGCTGCAGGGGATGTCTGGATGCTGTGGGTACCAGTGAAGACTGACTGCTGCAGAGGGGCTTTGGACCCCTCAACAAGAAGCAGTGGGGGCACAGCCTCCTTGCCAGTGTCCTTGCACCAGCTCTGGCCTCCTCCCTTCTGTCCTGCGTCCCACCAGACTCATCTCGCCTGAGCGTGTCACCCCTGTGCTGACAAACGCTTGGGGATCACTCACTGCAGCAAGAACACATTCACACACATCAGCTCAGGGTTCAAGGCCCTTCCCAGACTGGCCGCAAACGCCCCTCCAGCCTGCTTCCCCATCCCTTGTCAGGCTGCAGGCTGGAGCACCACTGCTCTTCTCCAAACCCCAGTGCCCTTGCCTGCCTCCCTGCTTTGCCCAAGGCGGTTGCTCTGCCTGCAGCTCCTCGCCCCTCTTCTCTGCCAGGTGATCCAGTTAATGGCCCAGCTCAAATGTCTCCTCCTCGGGGAAGCCCTCCCTGACCTCTCCAGGCAGAACTAATTATTCCCTCCACTGGTTCCCATAGCAGGCGTGCTCCTGTTTTAACAACGACCACACTATATTCTGGTTGGGTGTAATCCATTGTTTCTGTTTCTGTCTATGTTTCCCCTCATCACAGGGAGTTCTGGCAGGAAGAGGGCTGTCTCCTGCTCCTCTGTATCCCCCACAGAACTAAGCACAGTTCTTAATAAAAATAATAGTTAGCATGTACTGAGGGCTTACTCAGCACTCTGGGAGGCCTTCATTCACATTATTTTATGTTATCCTTAGAACAATTCGTCCAGGTTATTAGGCCTATTTCACAGATGAAGAAACTGAGGTTTGTAGAAGCGAAGTGACCTGTACAGGGACACATGGCTAGTATGTGGCAGAGCAGGGACTAGAAACCAGAACAGTCTGAGCTCAGCAAAGGTTTGTTGACTGAATGAATGAACCTCTTCTCCCACCCCACCTCTGGTGCCAGCCGCCCTCAGGAAGACCAGCGGAAGGGCCCATGGTGGTGTTTAGCTCCTGAGCCAGTGCTGTCAATCCACCCATCCCCATCTCTGTGACTCAGGCTTTCTCTGCTTCCAAGGTATCACACTTTTGTTTCTTTTCTCCTGGGCATGACCAGGAGGCCCTAGAGAAAGGTCTCCGCCACCTTCCCCAGCTAGCCCCCATGACCCCAGCACTCTTACTCTCCCTAGGACAGCAACCCCTTCTAGGCATTCCCTCCCCAAGGCCCCTCCCCAGCTCCTGCTGTGCGGTCAGCATTCCAGCTTCTCTGTCCCCAGCAACTTGGTCCCTGGCGTGCCTCCAGCCTCTGGTTAAGACCTGGAAAACATTCGCAGGACTGTGTTTCAGACAGAGCCCTGGGCAGTTGTCATTCCTTCTTCTTTCACTGGGGAATGCAGGAGTAGCTCCTCTCTTCCTAAGCCCCAGTTTTCAAGACCAACTTCAATTTTACAGTCTTGTAAGCTTCCTGAGAATAGCAGCTGAGTTTTTTCAACTCTACAGGCCCTACAATCCATCATCAAGAGCCATGCACCTAGGTAGATGCCCAGTAAATGGCAAATGAATGACTTCCTGGAAAACACCAAGAACATTCTGTGAATACTTCCTCAAACATAACACTTCCCATCTTAATATATTCCATCCCTGCATCAATCTTTCTTTTTTTTTTCAGATGGAGTCTCACTGTGTTGCCTAGGTTGGAGTGCAGTGATGCAGTGGCACGATCTTGCCTCACTGCAACCTCTGCCTCCGGGGTTCAAGTGATTCTCCTGTCTTAGCCTCCCAAGTAGCTGGGATTACAGGCGCGTGTCACCATGCCCGCCTAATTTTTGTATTTTTAGTAGAGACAGGGTTTTGCCATGTTGGCCAGGCTGGTATCGAACTCCTGACCTTGTGATCTGCCTGCCTCAGCCTCCCAAAGTGCTGGGATTATAGGTGTGAACCACCGTGACCAGCCTGCATCAATCTTCTTTTTCTTCCCTCTGGTTCTAGAAAGGATGGTGATATATCTCTTCCCTCTAAACCTGATCCCTCCCATCTCTGCTGAGCTCACCCCTTTGGGCAGCAACTCTCCCAGTGCTCTAACGCACCAAAGCTTGGAGCAGGTCACCAGGCCCCGATGACCTCCCATCCCTGTGTTCCCAGGGCCCTAGCATACTGGATGGACCCTGCTTTAAACGACCAAGAGAATTCATCTCATTTCTACACTCATTTAACAAAAGGTAGCAACACACACCAGGTGCTAGGACCTACAATAGAGAGAGAATGTGGTTCAGGGACTCAGTCTGTGGCAAGAAAAATCATACTGTCTGTTTTTTTCACCGTTGGCTCCCTAGTGTCTAGAACAGTGCCCAGTGCATAGTAGGAGTTCAATAAGTGTTTGTTGGGTGAAAAAATGAATGAATGGCCATTGTATTTACTTTTCTGCTCATTCCAGACATAGTTATCTAATATTACTATTTTTCAACCTCTTTTACCCCAGGGACCTCTATGCACCCTCTCCCTCAACTCCCCCTCAATTTGTTCTCATAATCCCCATGACCCCCAGTCTTATAACACCACTCTCAGGAGCCCAAAGCTGCCATTTATTAACTTCCATTAGAATGACTCTTCACCTACCTTGGGGTCTTCAGTTTCTCCCCTCCTCCTAATTTCCAGGATTCCATTCTGCCTCTGCTGGCCTCCCTACAAAGCCTGCAACGCCATAAGCCATTTCAGCAAAGAGCTTGATCATCTTTTGGTGACCCCTGCATTCATGACTCGCTACCTTACCTGTCTTTGGCTCTGCGTGTCCCCCAGTTTCCCTTCCTTTCTCTGGAAAGAGAGATTGCCCAAGAGTCCTGAAGATCAGCATCACTACAAATGCATGCAGACCAGCTTCAGCTGCTTGCCAACTCTTTAAAAAATGAGTAAACAATTTTCTAAACTTAAAAAATGAGTAAACAATTTTCTTCTCCTCCTCACACCAACTATTTGCATAATGCAGTGACCTTTTATAAACCATGCCATTGTATAAGCATCATTTCAAGGGTAGAAATCAACTATTCATCCCATTTCATACTCTAATTCATTCACCTAACATTTTTCTGTATAAACGTTCTCATGTATTGACAGAGTACTCGTATTTATCATTTGTAATGGTTATATAATATTCTGTCATATTAATGTTTCATAGTTTGCTTAACAATTCCCCATTTGTGGAGCATTTGGGTGTTTTCCAGGACTTTCTTATTATGAACAGGGTAGCAATAAACATCTTTTCGCAAATAGCTTGTATTTCCTTTTTAGTTATTTCCCTGGTATATATTCCCAGAAGAGGGATTATTAGGTCAAAGGCTAGAGATGCTTTTATGGCTTTTGTTGTGAGGTGCCAGACTGCTCTCCAAAAGACTGTACTAATTTGCAGTTCTCCTGTCTTTTTATTCATGCTTTGTAGCCTCCTAATGAATTCCCCCAGGGGTTGTTCCAAATCTTCTGGGCCTGCCTGGGGCATCCAGCCACTCTCACCCTTCAGAGGTGATTTTACTGGGAAAGTTACACGCATGTCCCAGAGTTTCCTCAATTTCCTTCCACGTCAACATTTCTATTTTTATCTGGGCTCCCCTCCTAGGCTGATCTCTGAAGAAGAGATATCCGATTTCCTCTCCAAACACACCTCCCTGCCTGCATATTTGACCTCGTTCCCCCTTCCTGTCTCTTCAGCACCATGCTGCATCAGTTTTTCCCCCCTTTTTACATCATCTATCTCTCCCTCTTCTTTTGCTCTTTCCCCTCAGCCTGCAAATATCCTCATCTCCCTTTTCCTAAAAGCAATAGGCAATTTCTCCTTCTCCCCGTGAAATATCTCTTTCTGTCACCACCCATCTTTCTGAAGAGTCTACACTTCACTGTCTCATCTTCTAGTTGCTTCTCAACATTTGCCCTCTTTTACCGATGACCAACACTCAACTAAAGCTGCCATTTCAAGGCCACCAATAATTTTCTTAATAATCCAAACAAATGGCCCTTTATTGGTCATCATTCCTACCACCTTGTTGACTATCTTGTCCTCATGGAAACATTTTCCTATCTGAGGTTCCGTGGCAGTAAAATTTCTTTAGTGTCCCTTCTATCCTACCAAAATTGCACCTCTATAAGAATTTGTTCTCAAATCTTTTAGTGAACTTTAAATGATCTCTACCTCCCACTGTGTAGCAGCCAGGAGAATTGGGAGGGACTGATCCTACCCTCAGCTCTAGTGGAAGCTAGGACTCATGTAAGCCCATTAGTATAAACCCATTCCTCCTACCACAGTGATGTCTCAGGGAAAACCAGACCAGAGCAATTAACATGTGACATTTACATGTGACCTCTGGTGACCCAATTAGAGCAAAGCTCAGGATTTTTGTTTGATAGTTGAAGGAAAATAGTTATTTCTTTCCTCTTGGATATAAACGACAAAGCATGTAAACCTAATTGCTCTTGGCTACCATTGTACAACCTTGAGGAATCCAGTATGAAAATGAAGTCACACACAGAATAAAGCAGAGAGAACTGATGCATAATGGATCCAGATTCCTGATTGAACGATGCCTGAAGCCCACTATATTATAGGATTTTTCAGTTACGTGAGCCAATAAGTTCCTTGCATTATTTAAATCATGATGTATAGGGATTTCCATTATTTGCAATTCAAACATATAACCATTATAGCTTCCTTCATTGCTCTCCCTTTATGTGTTATATCTCATTGCTCTTACCTATTCCAGTAGCTTCCATGTTTATATCTATGTAGATGATTCCTCTACACCTCTACCACCTGTCTCCTTACCTTCAACTCCAGCACTACTAGCTTTTCACTGAGTAGCTATACTTGGTTTATGAAGCTTTAATCTTAGCATATTTAACACCAACAGTTTTACCATCATCACCCAAGACAAATCAACTTCACTTCCCTACTTTCCTATGTCGGATTATTCAGTTGCCCAAGTTTGAAACTTCAGAGTTATCCATATCCTTTTCTCCTTTAGACCCCTCAACCAGTCAGCTACCATGACTTCACACTTTTGCCTCTAGCTGCATCCCGACCAACATAACCTCTGTCTCATATTGACAGTTTTCCCAGTTGGTCTCCCTGCCTCCTAGTTCTCCCAGTTTCTGATCACCCTGACAACACCCATCAGAAACATCTTCCTGAAACATCAAACCAATCAAACATTTTTAATGATTTCTCAATGTGTTTTAGATTTAGCCAACACTTTCCATTCTAAACCCAAGAATGGATTTAGACCACTACAAGGTCTTTTCACCATCTTTCTGGTTTTATAATCCCGTTACTCTCTCATTGGTGCCCAAGCTACAGGCAAATTGAACTATGTCCCAGTTCTTCCACACCTTGCTGTCAATGAGATGAATCTACCTGGACCAACTTTCCTTCACATTTCATCTGTTGAAATCCTACTCATCCTTTAAGAACCATCTCAAAACCACCTCCATAAAGGATACTTTGATTTACCCAAATAGATATTTCTCTTCTTGATCCCTACAATGTCTCACTCTTGTGTTACTCATCAGAATAGGAAAGCTAACTTTTATTTTTTTTATCCGCTAAGCACAGAACACAGGGCCTTGAAAATGGTAGGTGCTCAATTAATACTCATTCAAGTAGTCTGATTCAAGGGCAAACTTATGAAGCAGAGATGCCACAAGAAGGTAGCTGAGAAGGAGTCTCACTCTTTTATCTACAGATTCACTAGAACCTCTTTCTCTCTTTTTTCTTTCTTTCAATGACAGCGAGGAGTTCATCAAGTCAACAAATGTTTATTTAGTACTGTATACAAGTCAACACTGGAATCTGGGAGAAGCCAGTTTTGAAATCTTGTACTCTTGACTAACTCAGAGCTGTGGTTCTCACAGCATGGTTCACACGGATGTTCCTAGAAGCCAAGGGCAGATCTACCTTTCCACAATGTCAATATTTAGGTAAGCTCTGAATGGTATAGCTATTGAGTGGGGAATGAAAAGCAACAGACCAAGAATCCACAGACCTGAGTTCTGGGCCTAGATATTTCACTAACCAGCTATGTGACCTCGAACAAGTCTTTTAACCTCTCTGTGACTCTATTGCTTCTTTGCCTGTGAAACAATGAGGTTAGGCTGCAATGTCTCTCAAAATGTGATCCTCAGAACACAGCAGATTCTCCTGTGGCTTTTAGAAAATACAAATAATTCTGGGCTTGGTGTGGTGGCTCACACCTGTAATCTCAGCCCTTTGGGAGGCCAAGGCAGGTGGATCACTTGAGGTCAGGAGTTTGAGACCAGACTGGCCAACATGGTGAAACCCTGCCTCTACTAAAAATACAAAAAAATTAGCCAGGCATCGTGGTGTGTACCTGTAATTCCAGCTACTCAGGAGGCTAAGGCACAAGAGTGGATTGAACCCAGGACATGGAGGTTGCAGTAAGCCAAGATTGCACTACTGCACTCCAGCCTGCGCAATGGAGTGAGTCTGTCTCAAAAAAAAAAAAAAAAAGGTATATATATACACACACACACACACACATATACACACATACATATATATACACACACATATATGTGTGTGTATATATATGTATGTATATAATGCAAATTCCCTGGACTCAAACCAGTGCTATCAAAATGAATCTTTGGGGCCTTGGGAGTCTGTAGTTGAGCAAACTCCCCAGGCAATTCTTATTTCCACTCAAGTTGAAAACCTTTAAAATTTTATAATAGCAAGTTTTTTTTCTGTTCTAAGATGTGGGGGTTACCGGATTAAGTAATCATTTGAGTTATTTTGAAGTGCTGAACAGAATGGATAAGTGAGTAATCCAGAGGATATTTTGTCCTAACAAAGTGTCTCTGGACAGAAAGATGAGAGAGCTTCTATTCCATGGTCTACACCGAGGCCACTCTCCCAGGACCACGTGCAGCTGCATGCCGGTTGGCTTGCTGGCCTCTCTACCCCTCCCTTCCACTCTCCCTTTCTTCTCTCATTTCCCTTATTTTCGTTCTTCCCTGTCCTCCCCCCTTCTCCCCTCCCTGTTCCCTCCTTCCTTCACTCCCTCCTTCTTTCCTTTTCTCTCTTTTTCTCTTTCTTGCCTTTTCTCTTTCTTTTTCTCTCTCTCCTTCCCTCCCTCCCTCCCTCCCTTCCTCCTTCCCTTCTTTCCTTTCTTCCTTCCTTCCTTTCCTCCTCTCTCCCTCTATCTCACTGTCTCTCTCTCTCTCTCTCTCTCTCTCTCTCCCCCCTTCTCTCCCTCCTTACTTTCCCTCCCTTCTTTTCTTTTTCATTTTTCCTTTTCACTCCTTCCAAACTCCTACAGGTACCTTAGTAAGCACACCATTATCGATACATTTATTTGCACTTACCTAATAGACTTTTTTCCACAAAGTCTTTCCGGCTCCCTCAATCAGATGTAAACATTTCCTGCTCAGAACTCTCACAGCACTTTGAACTTCTCCTATGCCATTAATCATACTTTGCCATGTAATATTTCCAGGTCTACTCTATTGTATGCCCCTGGGGAAAAAGGCTATTTTATTCATCTTTATGTCCCTCCTTCTGCAGTGCCTAGCGTGATGTCTTGCACACGTTGACCATGTTTTACATTTATGTGATGTATAACTAGTTTAAGAAGTATTTTCACAAACACTAATGAATAATGTTTGTGAAAATAAGTGAAATAATGGTCTGAATAAGTGAAATGTTATTCACTAACGTTTGTGAAAAACTTATTCAGACACTGAGTAAGTATTCTGAATAGATTTGTGTATGAATTCCTTTTTTTTTTCCCCCTTATCATATTGTTGAGCTTGTCTTATCTCCTGTCCAGGAGGCAGGATTGTGCAGTAGTAAGGACACTGACCTTGAAGTTAGACATCTGAATCTGAAGTCTTATTTTAGCTCTTAATAGCTGGGCGATCTTAGGCATGTTATTTAACCCCTCTGAACCATAGTTTTGTCTATAAAGAGGCCATAACAACATCCTCTTTACAAGATTGGTGATGATTAATTGCAATTACTTGTGAAAACATCTGGCGCATAGCAGATCATTTTAAAATACTCGTTAAATGGAATTCTTTCCTTCCCCCAACTCTTCACCTCCATTAGAATGTCCCTTAAGGACAAACACTGGCTTTTCTAATTCTTTCTCTCCAGATTTTTACGCTGTGTCTTGGTGCATTGCATACAAAGATGTGCAGAATACATTTTTTGTGTACTCTTAAGAAGAGTCAATGTCACAAGGTGAAACACGTATGGAAAACATTCAAACTGAAATGAACAGGATTCCTTGTTGCAAGGGCCATACACCCAATTCAAACAAACTTGACAGGGAGAATAGAATTTATTGACTTTCAAAACTGGGAAGTTCTAGGGTAGATCTGCCTTTCAGCAAAGTGGTGTCCGGGGGTTAAAATACTGAAGACAGGATACTGTCTCATTTTCTCCAGCTCTGGGTGGGCCCTGCCTCTATGGCCTTATTCTCAGGCAAGATATCTCCAGCTGGCGGGAAGGATGGCTGGGGGCTTGTGAGTCAAAGGGGAGAAGCCCTTTCTCTCTTCGTGTCCATGTGCAAATCTCATGGAAGAACTCTCACTGACCCTGCTTGGGTTCTCCGCCCACATCTGAACTAGACATAGGTACAAAGGATATAGTACTATGGCTGGCTCAGTCTGGGTCGCATGCCCACCCAGTAGCCAGTGGGGAAAGACACAGTAGTTTGAAGCCTCTCAGACTACAAGGAATGAAGGAGAGGTAGTTCTTCCAAATGAAGAGGTGCCAAAAGATAAAACCAACTTGTTAGGTGCACACATAGAATATAACGTGCTATTTCCCACAAGATGCCCTAAGCTTAAACCGTCTGTTTTGTGTCATTTAAAGGGCCCAGCTTTATTTACTCATCAATTTCCTCATTCACTGTTACTGGAAAAATAAAACCATCCTGAGGATCTCCTCAGGCCCAGACCCAGTGCCAAGGGTTGGGGTAAAGCAGTGACAAAGTCAAGTTTGGGCTTCCTCTCACAGATCTTCCAGTCCAGTGAGGGCTCGGAAACCTCTCACTGCATGGACCACCACATTTCCTGAAGTTTCCTCCACTAAATATGGTCTTTGGCTTCAAGAAATGAGCTCCACAGGGTTCCATTTATAGTGTATGCACTGGAAGGAGCATCGCTTTATCCCATTATCACCTGTTTAGTGAAACTACCTTTGCAAAAGTTATGACAGTGAGAAAAATCAGACCTAACTGACTCCATCTTGCTTCTAACCTCCAAGCTGCACTTGTTAATTCCTGGGCTTAGGCCAGGCTAACTACGAAAGGAATTAAGTTCATAGCTTAACTTTGAAACAAAGATAATAATAGCCCTTTCCTGAAACAAACTCTCTCTTTGTTTGTAGATCAGACCTCTTTTATAAAACTAATAAATTAGCCACAAGATTAGAAATTATGGCTCAGGGGTCATGCAGCTAGAGGCCATAAGATTCTTAACTCCCCAGTTGCTCCTATAGAAGACATCACGATTGTAAAATCTAAGATTGGTGTTCAAGATATTTTTCACATCTTGCAGTCTGATGAACCAGTTGACACCACCCAAACGGATAAACTGGCTCAGCTGGTCTTGTAGGTCCTACCCAGGAACTGACTCAGTGCAAGAAGACAAGCTATGAATCCCTATGCTTTCATCCGTGACCCAACCAATCAGCATGCCCCATTCCCTAGCCCCCTGCCTGCCAAAGTGTCCTTAAAAAACCCTGCCCTTCAAATTTTTAGGGAGGCTAATTTAAGTAATAATAAACTCTTATCCTTCTGCTGAGCTGGCTCTGCATTTATTAAACTCTTTGTCTATTGCAAAAACCTGCTGTTCTCAGTGATGAACTGTGCAGCAGGCAAGATGAACCCACTGGGCAATTGCATTAGCACACTTGGTTTGTTGGCTGAACTGGCCTCTCTCAGTAGAGATCACAGAATCGGACTCTCAGATGAAGGACATGGAGAGCCAACTCACTTCAGTAGCTAGTGCACAGTTCCCGAGAATGGTGGAAGGGGAAGACCAGGGGGTTTTGTTGCGAGTTTTTTATTTTGTTTTGTATGAGTAATTTTAAAAGTTTTTTAATTATAGAAAAATACACATAACATAAAACTTACCATTTTAACCAATTTAAATGTATAGTTCAGTGGTGTTGCATATATTCGTATTGTTGTATGACCAATCTTCAGAACTTTTTCGTCTTGCAAACGTGAAACTCTACCCCCATCAAACAACTCTTCATTCTTCCCTCTCTCCCCAGCCCCTGGCAACTTCCATTTTTTCTGACTCTGTTAATCTGACTACTCCAGGTACCTCATCTAAATAGAATCATACAGTATTTGTCCTTTTGTGGGTGACTTATTTCACTTAGTATTATATCTTCAAGGTTCGTCCATGTTTTAGCACATGTCAGAATTTCCTTCCTATTTAAGGCTGAATAATATTCCATTGTATGTACACATCGTGTTTTGTTTATCCATGCATCCGTCAGTGGGTACTTGGGTTGCTTCTACCTTTTGGCAATCGTGAATAATGCTGTAAGCATCGTGGGGAAGATCAGTTGTGATGGCAGAAACCTGTGTGTTCTGGAGGCCAGCAGCATTCAGATCAAGTAGGGCCTTCGTAGGATCCTGAACAGACAAGTTCTGAGTTCAAAGAGGCAGCAGAAGCGCTGGGGCACCCTCTGCAGGGTAGGGGAAGGGACAGTTTCCTGGGCCTGAGGAAGTATCCATGTATAAGGGAGAGGATCTAGAAGGAAGGGAAATGCCAAACTTTATCTACTTCCCCATTTGTCCAGTGCTGGCCCTGATTTCACACTTTGTTGACCAGTCTTAGGAACTCTTGTCACGTCGTTAGAGGTGACTTCCAAGCAATAACATTGTGCTCACTACTTTAGGAGAGGTCTTTACTCATTCAAGAGTCCTGCCCATCTCTGCTGAGCCTCTTACTAAAGCACTCCCAGCCCTATCCCACCCTCTGCAGAGCTTAGCCTTCCTCCTCCACCATCTCCCAGCCCCCATTTTAATTTCCTCTGCCAGCATTGCCTATATCGGACTTGCTCATTCATCTGTTTATCTGCCATCTACACAGGACTGAAGTGAGGAGCCAGCCTCATCCAAGTGCCCAGCTGTTCCAGGCATTGAAGAAGTTGCTGTCCAGTGCGGTAGGACAGGATGGTGACACAGATTAAACTGGGCACTGCTTCGTGGTACTCAGCATAAGTAGCCTGTTAGCTGGAGGCTGAGCCAAATAGAAGTGAAGTATCTGGGGAACTTTGAAATGGCTGCCGAATACAAGGGAATTGCTTGTTGGAACTAGGTGAACCAGGAGCAGGTTTCATGGTACAGTAGATCAATATTGTTCCTTCTAAGGAAACAAACAGAATCAATGCCAGCTGCCCCAGGTCTCTAAGCAGATCTGAAAGCCACAGGGCCCATGGATGGAGGCTTCATGCTGATTTTGTAGAATACAGCAATGTGTACCTGGTTGGGAGACATTTTATTGAATTTCTTACCAACAATTGTACCTGAGCCACCAGAGGCCCAGTATTCAAGCATAGAGCGAAGGAGGAGCATACAATTGAAGGGCTGAAGGAGTCTTTGGGGAGTGAGAATGGCATTCTTGTTGCCATTCCCTGCTCCTCTACCCACAGCAGACGTTGTTTCCTGATATCCACGTGCTTGCTGAGCACAGAGGCAGCCTCAGAATGTTCTCACCAGTGTTTCAGCAGCCATGATCAGATCATCACAGTTGGTGTGAAGGCTTTTGCCTTTCCTGATTTTATTCAATCTAACATCATTCCAGTAGGATTCCTCCTGTAGCTTTCTGGAGAGCTGCTCTAGAGGCTTTGTGAACCTATTTTGTTGTTGAATAGCTCAAATTATTAAGCCTCCGATTCAATTAAAGCTCACTGTGTTCCTACCACAGGAAAAGCCCTGGGCTAGGTATTGAGAAGATGCTTCCTTAAGCAGGACAGAAACCTTTCTTCTTGCAAGTTCTCCCCATTGGTCCTATTCCTGCCTTCTGGACAGCACACAGTAAGGCTCTCCCTATGCCATATGACAGCCCTTCCAACACTACAAGATGGCTTTTGTGCCTTCCCCTAGTTTTTATTTTTTTCTGGAGGAAATCTAAGCACTTCCAGCTACTTTTTTATTGTTGTTTTCTTTTTTTCTTTTTCTTTTTTTTTCAGACAGGATCTCACTCTGTCACGCAGGCTGTAGTGCAGTGGCATGATCTTGGCACACTGTAGCCTCCATCTCCCAGGCTCAAGCATTCCTCCCACCTTGGCCTCCTGCGTAGCTGGGACTACAAGTGTGCACCACCACGCCCAGCTAATTTTTCTATTTTTTTGTAGAGACAGGGTTTCACTATGTTGCGCAGGCTGACCTTGAAGTCCTGAGCTCAAGTGATCCACCTGCTTTGGCCACCCGATTGCCAGCATTACAGGCGGGAGCCACCATGCCCAGCCTCCAACTCTTTCTTTTAGTATTTGGTTTTCAGACTCCTCACTCCCTGGTTGGCTTCCCGTGATCATGCCCCAGTGTGTCTACATTCCTCCTAAATTGTGGTGCCCAGCATGTACATAGTACTTCATCTGTGATCTTAATAATTTGGAGTACAAGCCAACACACAGGGACATTTAGATGAATCTCGAAAGGGATAAGGGGTCCACCAAGTTGACAGGGTGCACCAAGGCATTCCTAGTAAGGGAGAAGTCTGTAAAAGTGTGACCATGGCTTGTTCGGGGTGAATTATGCAAATTCTTGTATGAACCAAGCCTGGTAATTTTTCATGACTGAAAAATTGTTCTTCAAATTCTAGAAGCTTAGAGTTACAAAGATTCTTAAAAGGCATCATCACCCATTTGTTGATTAAATCACCAGGCTACAACATTCCTTGAGAGAAACAGGGGGTCTTGAGTATTCTATAATGGAAACTCTTGTTTTTTATGAAGACAGGCCCTTCAGTGTTTTGACTTCTCATTCAAAAGTTTCTCCTTTTCATTTGAAACCTGCTGCATTGAAACGTTACTTGGCCAGGTGCAATGGCTCATGTCCATAACCCCAGCAGTTTGGAAGGCTGAGGCTGAAGGATCACTTGAGTTCAGGAGTTCGAGACCAGCTTCAGCCACATAGTGAGACTCCATCTCTACAAAAAAATAAAAAATTAGCCAAGTGTAATAGCCTACAGTCCCAGCTACTTCGGGGACTGAGGTGGAAGGATCCTATGAGCCTAGAAAGTTGAGACTACCAGTGAGCTATGATCATGCCACTGCTCTCCAGTCTGGGCAACTGAGCTAGACCCCATCTCAAGAAAGAAGAAAAAAAAGAAAGAAAAAGAAAGAAAGAAAGAAGGAAAGAAAGAAAGAAAGAAAGAAAGAAAGAAAGAAAGAAAGAAAGAAAGAAAGAAAGAAAGAAAGAAAGAGAAAGAAAGGAAGGAAGGAAGGAAGAAAGAGAAAGAAAGAAAGGAAGGAAGAAAATCATCTTTCAGAGTTATGGAGTGTCTACCTCGTGCAGCACTGTTCTAGGTATGTGTGTGGGTGGACATGGGTGGTCCATGGGGGTAGTCAAGGTGGAGGAAAAAGGACAAACAAGCTCAGACTTTGTCTCTAAGGAACTTGCACTCGAGTGGGGACAACCCAGAAAAGAGTAAAACAAATGCTATAATTGAGACATGGTAAATATTGTGGAAGCACAGAGAAGGAGGTTGCTTCTAAAGAAAGGAGCAGAGATAGCCTGTTCTCATGTCTATTCAGCAGCCGGAGTTATTGCTTTAAAAACCAAATCAGATCATATTTCTTGCTGTTGAAAATCCTTCAAGGCTTCCCATCACACTAAAAAATTAACCCCAGGGGCCAGGTATAGTGGCTCACACCCATAATCCCAGCACTTTGGGCGGCAGAAGTGGGAGGATTGCTTGAGGCCGGGAGTTTGAGACCAGCCTGGACAATATAGTGAGACCTCATCTCTTATAAAAACAAAACAAACAAAAATGAACCCCATGTCCTTACAGTGGCCCGTAGCATCCTGCACTACCTGACATCTGGCCACCTCTTCTTACCCACATGAACTTTCAAACGTTTCCACTTTGGCCACTCTGACTTCATTGCTGTCCCTTGAACCCACCGGATTCCTATGTTAGGGCTTTTATATTGAGTGTTTCCTCTTGGGAACCCTGCTCCTTTAGGCTTCCCCATGGCTTGCTCCCTCATATTATTTAGCTGTACAGGGAGACCTAAAGTCCCTTACCCCACGACTTGTTGCTTGCTATCCCCTTACCCTCCCTTATTTACTTAATAGCATTTATTACTATCTAAATTTATCTTTTATTTACTTATTAGTTGTCAGTCTCCCAATAGAATGTGAGCTCTTTGAAGGCAGGATTTTGTCTATTTCATTCACTGCCATATCCCCAGCGCCAAGAACGGGGCTGGCTCATGACAGGTGCCAAATAAACATTTGTAGAGTGAATGAATGAGTTAATCTTCTTGATAACCTATTCTAAAAACTAGCAGCTGGCCAGGCTCAGTGGCTCATGCCCAGAATCCCAGCACTTTGGGACACCAAGGTGGGATCACTTGCAGTCAGGATTTTGAGACCAGCCTAAGCAAGAAAGTGAGACCCCATCTCTACAAAAATTTACAAATTAGCTGGGCATAGTGGTGCGTGCCTGTAGTCCCAGCTACTTGGGAGACTGAGGTGGGAAAATTGCTTGACCCTAGGATTCTGAGGTTGTGGTGAGCTGTGATCAGCCACTGCACTCCAGCCTGGGCAACAGAGCAAGACTCTGTCTCAATAAACAAATAAAAATAAAAGTTAGCAGCATTAATATCCAGAGTACTTGTCTGTAGTTTCTAGAAACAAGTCCAATCTTTTTGAAAATGTGTCCAAATAGTTTCTCTTCAGAAATCTTCTGGCATTTCCTACTCTTCATGATTTCTCAAAGATTTTGACTGCGGCTGTAAGATCTGGAAGTTCTTTCAGCTGTGTGTCTAGGAGATTTTCTACCTTGGCCGAGGGACCTAAGCAAATTGCATGCACAGAAGATTTTTATCTAGCATGAGGTTACATTCTCAAGTCAGCATAGGAAGGTAAAATTGACATATCATCAGGATTTTCCTTGAACATCCCAAGCATCACAACAGATTACTGATTCTGCAGTTGTGTGCCTGAGGAATTGGTTTGTTTGTATTAGCAGCCCTGTGGTATGAAAAAATATGGATCTCTGAACACCTGAATCACTCTTAGCCTGGTTAGGTGCTTTTCCTGTAGGAAGTATTTGGGAACTGAGGCTGACTGAAAGAACAGCCATTTTATATCCCCTAGGATAGCCAAGCGGTTTTGAGCATGGGTGCTGGAGCCAAACTGTCTAATTTTTAATCCTGGCTCTAACATTTACTTACTTGCTGTATGACTACAGGCAAGATATTCAACTTGTCTATGCATCAGTTTTCTCATCTGTAAAGCAGAATAATAATAGTACCTGCCTCACAGGAATAGTTTGAGGACCAAGTTTATTAATGTATATGGGGTCTCTAGACTAGCACCGGGCACATAGTATTTCTATGCTTTCTAATCAACATGAGCAATTATTTTATTATCTCCCATCTCATGTTCATACGGGGGCATACGTTCAATGGATGGAAGGGAGGCAGCATATAGTAGACTGTTTAAATTGTGATTTCTCCCTCATTCTTTTTCTCTCTGTTTCTCTTTTCCCCCAAATGCCAATAGTTGAATTTGTATGATGTGAGCTCTCTGTAAATTGCTTAGGTGCTTTCCCTTTGCTGGAATTTTAGGCACTCTTCTATTGATTATCATATAATTTCTCGTTTGAACACCTTTATAAAGACTGGGGAAGGTGAGTAGAAAACCAGACGTGAAATACTTTGACCTCTTTGTCTGTCATGCACACACATTTCCACACTTTCCGTAAACAATGGGGTTAGCCTTTTTCTAATGTTCTCCTCCAAACATAATGATTTGAGTCCTTTTGGTTGCTTTTAGCTTTTTCTGGAGCACTGGCTCATCCTCTGGCTTCAGCTTTTTGGATACTTTTCTTATAGACTCATGCTTCCCTTTCTTTGAGCACCGAGAAAGTAAAAAAGCCAGGAAGAAAGACAACAATGCAGAAAATGCATAAAAAATAGCCAGCCAGTTTTTTTTTTTTTTTTTTTTTTTTTTTTTTTTAATGTGAAGAATAGAAAAGAGAGAGGCCTGAGGAGTTGGCATGAGCAGAAAGGAACATTTGCTGTTATATATGGCAGAAGCTGCTGTTCTACTGAGGTGATGGACTCCCCGAGGCCAGAGCTGCAGGAGACACACAGGGCTCTAGGAGCAGTCTGTCTGGGATGCAAGTTTTGACCACATTTGGAAGGTTCAGTTATTACTGGTATTTGTTTTCCTACTAAGCCCTGGGACAGAATCCCTTGTTCCTGGGCTGATATTGAGAATAGTGAGGGAAATGTTATATAAGGGTTCAGTAAGTGCCATATATTATTAATATCATCCTTTAGCCACCCCCCATACCTTATCTGATTGTTCTTTACCCTGATCTGCCTCTACCATTCTCCTGATTGAAAAAAGAATCGTCATTGCAATTTTTAAATCTAATTGAAACCGGGCATGGTGGTGCAGTCCTGTAGTCCCAGCTAGTCGGGAAGCTGCAGTGAGCCATGATCATACCACTGCACTCTAGCCTGGGTAACAGAGCAAGACTTGAAAAGAGAGAGAGAGAGAGAGAGAGAGAGAGAAAGCAAGCAAGAAAGAAAAAGAAATCTAGTTGTTCCAACTTACCCTGATCTGTCCCTTAGTAGCAAAACTTCATGTAATTTGTATCTCCCCCTTTTCCTTGTTAGCTAGTTTACCAAACCATTTCCCATCCATTATACGACTTAATATTCATGATTACCCAATGAGGTAGGTGGTCTTGGTGGCTTTCCATTTTATAGATGAGGAAACTGAGTTTTAGCGAATCATTTATTCATTAGTTCATTCATTCAACAAATATTTACTGAGCAATTCTATTCCAGGCATGATGTAAAACATTGAAGATAAAAAGATGAAGTAGACAGTCTCCTCCTGTAAGTAGCTCCTATCTAGTGAGGAAAAGAGGCACAAACAGATACCTCTCATACAGCAGGGTAAGTCCACTGTCTTAGGTTGGGTGCCCCAGAAACAGTCCTAGACAGTGATCCCAAGAAGTACCGGTAGAGGAGTGAGAAGCTGAGACAAACAAGGAGAGGAAATGAGTACAGGGTATGTTAATGAACAGGGTCCTGCTGTGGGCAACCGGGCTCAGTCCCATTGGGAATCTCTCAGAGAGTGTAGAAGCTGTGTCAGTGATGTCCCATCTGAGGGTGAGAATCTAGGGTATTTGCCCATTAATCTCTACCTTCTGGCCTGGCCTGGCCTGACCTCCGGCCAAGTACATGCTTGGTGATCGGCAGTAGGGAGTCATAGGTGAGCAGAAAATGATGGTGCCAAGAGAATGTGGGCAGAGCACTGATATGTCTGTTATGTGGACTTATAGACACAAGCACAGACCATTACAGAAGCCCTGAAGAGGAGTTCCCAGCTCAGACTGGCTGGGTCCAAAAAGTCTTCCTGGAAGAGGTGATGGAGGAACAGTATTCTGAGGGAATGCCTTACTCCAGAGCTGTTTAGTGAGGGCATGTGCAGAGAGGCCCTGATGTCTGGCCACACTAAAGATTTTAGATTGAGAGTTCTGGCTAAGGTTAAGAAAATATCTACTTATCACCCTACCCAGGGAAATTGGGAGGTTAAGAACAGGACAAGAACTCAGATGGCTAACAGATCCTCAGAGTACTGTCCTCTCCAAAATTGAGGGATGAGAGTGAGCAAAAGAGAGAGAGAGTGAGAGAGAGAGAGAGAGAGCAGCAAGAAGTGAGCTTGTGTCTGCTTTTTGTAAAGAAACACAAGGACTTTTCTGGGTTTCCCCAGGACCCACCCCAGGCTTCTGTCTATTTATGGATTAGGTGGTTCCTCAGAACATCCTTCCTTCCAGAGCTGCCATCCGCAGCCCTGCCCAGCCCCCAGATGCTCGCTGCGCTCACTCCTTCATAAGCACCACCTCCCAATTAGACCCAGGATGTGGCAATCGGGCTGCCCAGAATTACTCTCCCCACCTTCAGCTTGCCCTGAGCAGAGTTCAGATTGCACATTTCCCGACACTCAGAGAGACCCATTAATATTTAGCAAGTTACATTTCTAAAGCACTTTGCTAACATGAATTGATCTTTTCGGCACCCCCTTGTGAGGCAGCTCAGTACTGCCAACCCTACTGGGGACATAAGGCTTTGAGAAGATAAGCTACTTAGGCTAGGGCCATGGCTGGTGAGCGATGGATCCAGATGAGAACCAAAGGTCGACGACACCAGTTTTCTGAGCCTGCCGGCAGAACTCCAGCATGGCCACAACACTCCATCCTTGCTCAGGATGTCTTGGAGCAAATCCAGCCCTCTGAAGGTTTAAATAGAATGGGCTTGTCATCTTTCAGATTGGACTGTTCACAAGCCAGCTAGTGCTTATGGAGTGCTTATAATGTGCCAGGAGTTGGGCACTTCGCATAGATTGTATCTTTTAATTCTCACAACCTTTGCACACTTTCTATGGTGTCACTACTATTATTTTAGGCATCAGAAAACTGAGGCTCAGGAAGATTAAGTAACTTGCTTAAAGTTGCACAGCTAGTAAGAAGTAGAGCTAGGATTTAAACCTGGGCTATTCAGCTTCAGAGATTTTAACTATTATGAACCAGCCTAAAGGTGGGTAGAGAAACCAAGGTAAGTGGAATTGCACTTTGTGAAGTTCTGCCTACTCCCAGGCAATTCATCATATGCCTTGCAAAATTATTTCTAGAGGTAGAGGAATTAGGTGTAGGGAGAAGCTGTCTGCAAAAGTGATCTTGAGGAATGAGAGTATTAACTAAAGTTGTTGATTACTTGATTTTTCTTTTGGCTCCCCATTCCCAGGCCTCCCTAAAAGGACAGAGAAAGGACCAGTCCATCCAATAAACAAGCACGAGGCCCCTGTGCCATGCACTGTGTTTAAAAATGATGTTGGCTTTGGTGGGGTAGAGATACGCATACATAATTATGATCTGGTAGGGAGCACTATAACGATGATGATGAGAGCCCACTGGGAAGGCGGATGGAGGGAGGAGGCAGAAGTGACTTGTTAGTCCAAGGAAGTTGGAAAAGTGTAGACATGAGTTGGATCCTGATGGAGATGGAGGAAAGAGAAAAAGGAACAACACGTGCAAAGGAAGCAAGGTATAAAATAATGTGTCTTGGAGAGCAGAAAAAAAGCAAGGAGAGCTGTCGTCCTTGCTTTCTTGAGATAAGTGGGTCAATTTGGGGCCTTATAACCCTAGATGAGGGATTGGGTTACAAATTTTAAGGTGTCCTAAGGATGTAACTCTGTGACATGTCTAGCCAAATTCTCATCTTGGTACACCATTGTTAGATAGAAAGGATAATTGTAGCCAGGTGAGGTTGTGTGTGCCAGTCGCCCCAGCTACTCAAGAAGCTGAGGCAGGAGGATCACTTGAGGCAGGAGATCTAGACAAGCCTGGGCAACATAGGGAGACTCTGTCTCAAGGAAAAAAAAAAGGATGATGGTGTAACAATAGTCTTTCTTCTATGCCTGTGGGGGATTGATTCCAGGACCCCTGCAGATAACAAAATCCATGGATGCTCCAGTCCCTTATATAAAATGGCATGTGCTGGGTGCAACAGCTTACGCCTATAATTCCAGGACTTTGAGAAGTTGAGGTGGGAGGATTCCTTGTGGCCAGGAGTTCAAGACCAGCCTGGGCAACAAAGCAAGATCCTCATGTCTACAAAATTATTTTTAAAAAATTAACTGGGCATGGTGGCACATGTCTGTGGTTTCAGCTACTCAGGATGCTGAGGTGAAAGGATTGCTTGAGCCCAGGAGGTTGAGGCTGCAGTGAGCTATGATTACAGCACTGTACTTTAGCCTGGGTGGCAGAATAGACCGTCAATTAAAAAAAAAAAACAATAAAGATGGTGTAGTATTTGCATATAACCTGCACACATTTTCTTGTATACTTTATTTTTATTTATGTATTTATATATTTATGTATTTATTTTTATTTTATGTATTTATTTATTTTAGATGGAGTATCGCTGTGTCACCCAAACTGAAATGCAGTGGCATGATCCCAGCTCACTGCAACCTCCACCTCCTGAGTTCAAGTGATTCTCCTGCCTCAGCCTCCCGAGTAGCTGGGACTACAGGTGAACGCCACCAAGCCTGGCTAATATTTGTATTTTTTGGTGGAGACAGGGTTTTGCCATGTTGCCCAGGCTGGTCTCGAACTCCTGACCTCAAGTGATCCACCAGCCTTGGCCTCCTAGGGTGCTGGATTACAGGTGTGAGCCACAGTGCCCGGCCTTATGTATTTATTTTCAATTTCAATAGGTTTTTGGGGAACAGGTGGTATTTGGTTACACGAACAAGTTCTTTAGTGGTAATTTCTGAGATTTTGGTGCACCCATGATCCGAGCAGTATACACTGTATCCAATGTGTAGTCTTTTATCTCTTGCCACACCCCACTCTTGCCTCTGAGTTCCCAAAGTCCAATGTATCATCCTTTGCATCCTCATTGCTTAGCTCCCACATATGAGTGAAAACATATGATGTTTGGTTTTCCATTCCTGAGTTATTTCACTTAGAATAACAGTTTCCAATTCCATCCAGGTTGCTGCAAATGCCATTATTTCATTCCTTTTTATGGCTGAGTAGTATTCCATGGTATGTATACACCAGGATTTCTTTATCTCATTGATTGATAAGCATTTGGGCTGCTTCCATATTTTTGCAGTAGCAAATTGTGCTGCTGTAAACCTGCATGTGCAAGTATCTTTTTTGTATGACTTCTTTTCCTCTGGGTAGATACCTAGCAATGGGATTGCTGGATCAAACAGTAGATCTCCATACTGTTTTCCCTAGTGGTTGTACTAGTTTACATTCCCACCAACAGTGTAAAAGTGTTCCCTTTTCACTGCATCTATGCAAATCTCTATTGTTTTTTAAATTACAACCATTCTTGCAGGAGTGAGGTAGTATCATATTGTGGTTTTGATTTGTATTTCCCTGATCATTAGTGATGTTGAGCATTTTTCCATATGCTTGTTGGCCATTTGTATATCTTCTTTTGCAAATTGTAAATTCATGTCCTTAGCCCACTTTTGGATGGGACTGTTGCTTTTTTCTAGCTGATCTATTTGTGGATCCTGAATATTATTCCTTGGATGGATGTTTCGATTGTGAAGATTTTCTCCCACTCTGTGGGTTGCCTGTTACCTCTGCTGATTATTTCATTTTCTGTGCGGAAGCTTTTTAGTTTAATTAAGTCTCATCTATTTATCTTTGTTTTTGTTGCATTTGCTTTTGGGTTCTTGGTCACAAAGTCTTTGCCTAAGCCAATGTCTAGAGGGTTTTTTCAATGTTATCTTCTAGAATTTTTATGGTTTCAGGTCTTAGATTTAAGTATTTGACCCATTTTGAGTTGATTTTTGTATAAGGTGAGAGATGAGGATCTAGTTTCAGTCTTCTACATGTGGTTTGCCAATTATCCCAGCACCATTTGTCAAATAGGGTGTCATTTCTCCCACTTTGTTTTTGTTTGCTTTGTCAAAAATCAGTTGGCTGTAAGTATTTAGCTTTATTTCTGGGTTCTCTATTCTGTTCCATTGGTCTATGTGCCTATTTTTATACAAGTATCATGCTGTTTTGATGACTATGGCCTTATAGTATAGTTTGAAGTTGGGTAATGTGATGCCTCCAGATTTGTTCTTTTTGCTTAGTCTTGCTTTGGCTATGCAGCCTCCTTTTTCGGTTCCGTATGAATTTTAGAATTGTTTTTTCTAGTTCTGTAAAGAATGATGGTGGTATTTTGATGGGAATTGCATTGAATTTGTAGATTGCTTTTAACAGTATGGTCATTTTCACAATATTGATTCTACACATCCATGAGCATGGGATGTGTTTTCATTTGTTTGTGACACCTATGATTTCTTTCAGCAGTGTTTTGTAGCTTTTCTTGTAGAGGTCTTTCACGTCCTTAATTAGGTATATTCCTAAGTACTTTTTTTTTTTTTTTTTTTTGCAGCTACTGTAAAAGGAGTTGAGTTATTGATTTGATTCTCAGCTTAGTTGCTGTTGGTATATAGCAGAGCTACTGATTTGTGTACATTTATTTTGTATCCTGAAACTTTGCTGAATTAATTTACCAGTCCTAGGAGTTTTCTGCATGAGTCTTTAGGGTTTTCTAGGCATATGATCACATCGTCAGTGACATGGTTTGGCTGTGTCCCCACCCAAATCTCACCTTGAATTGTAATAATCCCCATGTGTCAAGGGCAGGGCCAGGTGGAGATAATTGAATCATGGAGGTGGTTCTCCCATACTGTTCTGTTAGTAGTGAACAGGTCTCACAGGATCTGATGGTTTTATAAATGGGAGTTCCCCTGAACAAGCTCTCTTTTGCCTGCTGCCATGTAAGACATGACTTTGCTTCTCACTTGTCTTCCATCATGTTCGCGAGGCCTCCCCAGCCATGTGGAACTGAGTCAGTTAAACCTCTTTCCTTTATAAATTACTCAGTCTCAGGTATGTCTTTATCAGCAGCATGAGAACAGACTAATACTATCAGCAAACAGTGACAGTTTGACTTCATATTTACTGATTTGGATGCCCTTTATTTCTTTCTCTTGTTTGATTTCCCTAGCTAGGAGTTCCAGTACTACATTGAACAGAAGTGGTTAAAAGTGGGCATCCTTGTCTTGTTTCAGTTCTCAGGGAAAATGCTTTCAACATTTCACTGTTCAGTATATTCTTGGCTCTGGGTTTGTCATAGATGGCTTTTATTACCCTAAAGTTTGTCCCTTCTATGCCAATTTGCTGAGGATTTTGATCATAAAAGGATGCTGGATTTTGTCAAATGCTTTTTCTGCATCTATTGAGATGATCATGTGATTTTTGTTTTTAATTTTGCTTATGTGGTATATCACATTTATTGACTTACATATGTTAAACCATCCCTGCATCCCTGGTATGAAATCCACTTGATCATGGTGGATTATCTTTTTGATATGCTGTCGGATTTGGTTCTCTAGTATTTTGTTGAGGATTTTCACATCTATGTTCATGAGGGATATGGCTCTGTAGTTTTCTTTTTTTTGTTATGTCCTTCCCTGGTTTTGGTATCAGGGTGATACTGGCTTCATAGAATGATTTAGGGAGGATCTCCTCTTTCTCTATCTTGTGGAATAGTGTCAATAGGATTGGTACCAATTCTTCTTTGAATGTCTGATAGAATTCAGCTGTGAATCCATCTGGTCCTGGACTCTTTTTTTTTTTT